>NW_017732534.1:189532-204431 GCF_001890085.2 Hipposideros armiger
TTTTATAGGGAAACTCAAACTTACCGGTTCAACAAATTCAAACTTCTTTTTTTCTTGAACTTCTTGAATTTTAAAGACATATTCTAGTGATGCTTCATAGAAGTTCTGATGCTCTCGGTCAATCTGTGTATCTGCCTAAAGAGCACAAAGGCAAATCATGACGCAGGGAGTGATTATTGATGTTTCTGTTAGAGAGGGACTCAAATCCTGGACGATTCTGAAGCCACTAAAAATTAAGTCCTGCCAGAAGTTTTAGTATAGCAATTATTATGTTCTGGGAATACAGAGACTAGGAAAACACAGTCCTTGCCCATAAGAGCCGATAATGTATGGGGTGAAAGGGAAAAAAAACAACAAAAAGAATAAGCATACACCATTTTTTATATTTTTTAAAATGTCATAGAAGAGCTACATAAATGTATTTAAAAATGTATGAGATCATACAAAAAGAGACAAGTTCCAGGAGAAAATGGTGGTGGTTTGAGTTGAATTTTAAGATGAACAACTGGCAGTGAATAGGCAAAGATTAAAAAAGGAGTCGCTCCCATGATAAAGGAGAGGCATGAAAGTTTGACAGCCTTTGTTGACAGGGTAAGTGGAAGTAAGGAGGGAGAAGTAAGGTTGGCATCACACTATACATGTTCTCGAACACTGCGTAACAAATTTGGATTTTAACTGAGGAAGAATCATCTGAGAATATTAAGCAGGCGAGCCAGATCATTAGGTAACCTCTTAGGAAGATAATACTGGTAGCAGAGCCAAAAACATTCAGCGGTTCTAACCTAATGATTCACGCTCCCTCAGTGCCATACACATTTATTCTTTATGACTGCAGTAAGGTTGCATTGATAAAGTGTGGGGAAAGTATTATTGAGATAATTTTATATCTTTTGACATTGCCTCTCTCCCCTCTCCTATGCCTACTACCATTCTTGGATGCCCTCTTTTACTGACAGTTTAACTGACTTTGCTTTAATGGAGAGGCATGATTTTACTTTTCTTGCCCAGTTTCATACTCCTTGCTGCCAGCTGAGATTACTAAAAGCAAACGAAAAAAATGGGCTCTCGGGAATACTAAGTATCTGCCAACAACAATTCAGTAATAGAATGTTGCTTTGGAGCCATTTTACAATGATAATTTCACAAACAAAGCTTTTTAAAAAGATAAAATTAAGTTTGCTGGCTTGGGGCACATAGCATCTTAAAACTTAATTTGAAACACTTTAAAAAATAATTATACTTACTATGTATTTATTCATACAATTAAAAACAGCCCAATAGTATAAGCAACTCAATGGAGATTTTTCAAGTTGAGAATTCTAAGTTTCTAAACTAATATACGAAAAGAACATATAAATTGGGAAGGAAATTTGAACCAGAAGCTTCTCAACTCCCAAAGACTACTTAGAAAAGATACATATCAAGAAAATGACAATCAGTATTCTACAACAATCATATATATTTTCTTTTTACCACTTAGAGGAGCACACTATTTATAGAATGAATGATAAGGAGGTATAGTTAGTGGCATGCTAATAATGTTTCACAACTGGCTCTCTAGTGGGGAAAGCCCCATCTGCAGTATTTGCTGGTTTCTGTGGTGTAAATATTCCCAAAACAGCCAGTTCCAAACAACAAACCCAACATTGCTGAGGGACTGAGATGAGAAAATTGGCTCTCCAAGAGAAAAGCTTCCGTACACCACTGGGTGCAAAGGACACAAGGGTATTTTTAGTCTCAGAGATAGCATTCTATTCCACAGGTTATTTCTGAAGGTTTTATTTACTTTAAAAGATAACATCAGTGATTGTGTTGACTAGCGCATGGGGAACAAACTAGAATGTTGAGACACCTTTAGAGCCTATGTGATTATTTCAGGTCAACAAAGCCGTGCAGAAAAAGCACAGCAGGCGTGCACGCCACCTGCTGAAAGGCCGGCTTACTAGGCTGGCCTTTGGCTGGCATCTGGGAATGTTGACTTTGGGAGAGGTCCCATCACCCTAACTGATAAGAGTAGCGCACTAAGCCAAAACTGTTTGTGTAAACACTATGGTTTATTTCAAAGCCCTGCTTTCCTTCCGGAAGTCTGGAACTTGGGTCCATGACAAGCAGAAGGTGCCTAGTGACCAGCTTCCAATAAAAACCATGGGTGCTCAGTCTATAATAACTTCCCAATAGACAACATTTCCCACGTGTTTTAACAACTCACAGCTAGGGTAATGAAATGCGTCCTGTGTGTCTCTGCTGGGAAATGACTCTTGGAAGCTTTTGCCTGGTTTCCCCCAGACTTCTCGCTATGCAGACTTTGCTGATTTTTCTTTCTATCCTTTTTCTGTAATAAATCATAGCTATGAGTCCTCTGAGCAAATCACCAAATCTGGGGGTAGTTGGCAGGACCTCTGACACAAGTCATTCCCTCAGAAATGTATTTGCCATACACAATCCCATCTCATCAAAGGGGGTAGGGAGAGGCACAAAGAAGGATAAAAGAAAAATAATGACTCCCACCATGTGCCAGTTATATTTTCCATCACTTCTAATCTAGATTAATTTGCTATACCAAATCTGTTTTGAAAGGTCATCTAGAATGTAAGTGCTTAAAGAATACAACAGCTTAATTCCTTTTCAGTACAAGATTTAGAAAGACATTCTTTCATTTGAGATGAATTCCTTTAGTACTTGCTTATATGCCCATTAGCAACTGTTGCTTTGTATTTTGTACATATAATTTACAGTCCAAACTTTTTAAACTGAAAGAGGGCACTGATAATAATTATGCCAGAACAACAGGTATAAAACTGTTGTTTATATGGCAAAAGGGGCGGTAAAGTCATTCTAGTAAGAAGCCAAGTTAGTAAGAAAATCATATAGTTCTGCAGAAACCTAAATTATTCCCCACCTACAATAAACTATCTGAATTCATTCATTCTCCTGTGCCATTTCGGATGTTTCTAAATTTTTGCATTGTGAATAACACTTGGGTCAACACATTTATACAATTTATTTTTATGCTCATTTCTGCTCATTTCTCTTGGGTGAATCCCTGCCAATAGATATCATTTCAACTATCTTGCACATTTAAAATTTGTTGAAATATGTCATCAAGTTTACCTGAAGAATGATTGGTTTTCTGTTTCTACCAGAAAAACAAAAGTGTGCTCAGTTTCCCATACTATCACAAACAGTGGATATTATCTTTTAATAAATTATACTAATATCCTGCTATTATTAATTTGCACATTTTTAATACATGTGACACTGAAACTTAAAATATTCACTATGGTTTATATTTCTCCTTTAATAAAATGCCCATTCACATTCATTTTCAACTGAAGGCTATCTTTTTCACACAGGTTTGCAAACACACCTTGTTCATAAGAGATGGTAATCCTATGTTATATGCTGTATAAATTCCCTAATGCTTGCCTTTTAATTTGATTTAATGTCTTATAAAATAGACATTATTTTCATGCCTTCTGGTCTTTCTACGTTTCCATCATGATCTCCTCTTCTTATTTTATGCTTAGAAAGAAATTATCTACTCACATATTAAATGTTCTTTCATCTCCTGTAAAGGCTATAGCCTTGACAAGTCTGATTCCAATCTGTTTGTTTCAATGATCCATCTAATTAATGGCCTTGGAGCTTTAGCGACACAAGCCGATCACTAGTTCAGTCCTGAAAATGGGAAGCTGCGTATTTTCCATGATAAAAATGAACAAGGAGTGGGTACTAGACTAGGCAGGAGGATCACTTTCTAAATTATATAAATGTCTAACCATGATTCTGTACACCTGAAATTAATAAAAATAGTGAATGTCTAAATAAGTGAATGAATGAATGAATGAATGAGTGAGTGAATAAATAAGTAAGTAAATAAAGTGGAAACAAGAAAGAACAAGGAGTCAGGTGAGAAGGCACAGAGCGGTCTTTCTGAGAACAACTCAGTAAGTTTGGTGCTGACCGAAGGACAAGAACTACTCCGGAAAGGAACACATGATGTTTAATGCCATGTTATGAAATTAAATGTGTATCAGCATCTCCCTGTAACAGGTTTGATTCCTGGAAGTGTGGAGAAGAGGAAAAGCCAAGCTACATTTTTCTTTGTCTACATTTTGTGCTCTGAGGAGCTGCTATGGCACAATTTGTGTGGTGTGTTGTGGGGCTGTGCCTCCTGGAAGAGAAGTTATGTGCACACGTGCGGAGTGGGCAAGTGGGGGATGTTATTAACCATGCTATAAGTTTGTCTAGCTTTCAACTAAATACAGAACCAGAACGGATATTCTATTCCACCACAGCCTAAGGGATTGAGGGCCACTAACAAGCAAAATATTAAATATTGAGCTAGGTAGGTTATCAGGGAAAACGAAAGCATATCCTTTACAGGACACTGAAATCAGAATAAAGTTAGTATTTGCTTGATGGTTTAAGCAATGTCTTGTCTAAAGGTGGCCTCTCACATTTACCGAGAATCTGATGAACCTATACCCTTTATGGAGACTCTAAAATCCATCCTTGATTTTGAGGCAGCTTTTTAAATGGCACCTGCCTATGGCACTTGGCACAGAAGATGGTGTACTGGTGATAATTACAGGGGTCTTTCTACACATGACTTCAACTACAGACTGCGTTCTCTTTTATGTTTATTCTAATGCAACGTTTAAAATGAAATGTAAGCATTTAAGAAGTTTCAATCAGGTAAATATAACATAAATTTGTATGGAACCACAAAAATCCTAAATAGTCAAAACAATCTTGAGAAGAACAAAGCTGGTGGCATCATGCTCCTTGATGTCAAACTCTATTACAAAACTACAGTATAAAAAACAGCATGGTATTGGCATAAGAACAGAAGCAGGCCAACAGAAGAGAACAGAGAGCCCAGAACTAAATCCACGTATATATGGTCAATAAATTTAGGACAAAGGAGCCAAGAGTTATATAATTAGGGAAGAACAGTATCTTCAATAAATAGTGTTGGGAAAACTGGACAACCACATGCAAAAGAATGAAACTCAACTACTATATTCTACCATACCAAAAATTAACTCAAAATGGATTAAAGACTTGAACGAAAGTCCTGAAACCATAAAACACCTAGAAGAAAACATAGTTGGTAAGCTTTTTGAGATAGGTCTTGGTAATGATTTTTATAAATCTGACACCAAAAACAAGAGCAGCAAAAGCAAAAATCAATAAGTAAGACTACATCAAACTAAAAAGCTTCCACACAGCAATGGAAACCATCAACAAAATGAAAAGGCAATGTACTAAATGGAGGGCTATATTTGCATATCAAGTATCTGGTAAGGGGCTGATATTCAAAAATATATAAAGAATTCATACAACTCAATAGCAAAAAACAAACAATCCTATTAAAAATGGACCAAAAGATCTCAGTAGACATTTTTCCAAAGAAGACACAGAGATGGCCAACTGGTATGTGAAAAGATGCTCAGCATCATTAATAATCAGGGAAATGCAAATCAAAACCACATATGACATACCCCCTCACACCTGTTAGAGTGGCTACTATCAACAAGATAAATAATAACAAATGTTGGAGAGGTTGTGGAGAAAAGAAAACCTTTGTGCAGTTTTGGGAAGAATGTAAGTTGGTGCAGCCATTATGGAAAACAGTATGGTGCGTCCTCAAAAAGTTAAGAATAAAACTACCAAGTGATCCAGCATTTTTACTTCCAAGTATTTATCTGAAGAAAACAAAACACTAACTTAAAAAGATGCATGTACCCCACATTCACTGCAGCATAATTTACAATAGCCAAGATATAGAAACAACCTAAATGTCCATCAATAAATGAATAAGTAAAATTATACTGATGGTAACCAGTTTGAGCATCTCTTGTAACTGCAGAAGTCAAATGTGACTTGTATTCATCTTTTGTTATCAGTGTATATTGAGTTTTAGAATTTTAATAGTTTTTCCCTTTCGTAAAATGTGTATACATTTTCTTGGCACCCTCTGTGTACTCAGACACAAAAAAGAATAAAATCTTGCCATATGTGACAACATGGATGGACCCTGAGGGCATTATGCTAAATGAAAAATCAAAGAAAGGCAAATGTCATATGATCTCTCCTTATATGTGGAACCTGAAATATAAAAATAAAAGCTCAGTGATAAACTGAACAGATTGGTGGTTGCAAGAGGCAGGGGACGGGGGGCAGGGGAGATAAAATTTTAAGAAAAAGGAAATTGAGGATGGAATGATGCAGACATAATAAGAGATTAAGAGCTTCCTAGATTGAAGCAAACAGCAAGTGCAAAGGCCCTGAGGTATGCTCAGTCTTGGCTAATTTGGGCAAGACTAAAGGTTAATACAGCCAAAGCATGGAGTAAAAAAGTAAGGAAAGGAAAAATAGAAGGAAGATGAAAAGTTTGGAGCATGTGAACATAATACGAAGAAGTTGGAGAAGAAGCAGTAGAAGTAATAGTAATAGTAGTGGCAGTGGTACTAGTTGTTTGGAACATGTGAACATAATATTAAATTGCAACATTAATACTTCAGAAGTTAAATATGCTTATGAAAATTAAAAATATAATTTTTCTTAATGGCAGGTTTTTCTCCATTTCACTTTAGCCACAAAACCTTTCCAGAGACACACAACTACATATTAACTTATCCTGCTTTAATAGCAGGTGTTCATAAGATAGAAGTTATAATGACCTCATGTTTAAATAACAAAACTTCCCAATATGAAACATATTTAAATGAAGAAATTCAATCCCCTCAAGGAGAACATATGAGTGTAAAAAAAAAAAAAAAAGGGAATCAGAAGCAAAAATCACCCTATCACAGCTTTTTGATGCAGTGAAACTCGAGTCATACGCTAACTTGTCAGGCATCCCTGTGGCTGAATGTGGAGGTAAGAGAAATAAGAGCAGGAATAGGGAAAGCGGAGGACCAGGCTGAATTTGGAAAGCAGCTCAGGAAGGGAGGTAGCTTTGCTGGAAGGATTAGGATGAGGTATTTAAAAGAGGTTCTGAAGTGTGATACCTACTTGTAGAAGTACAAACAGAAGAGGGATGACAAACTAAAGGAGACTCTCAGCATGGTACAAGATTCCCAATGAATGTCTGGAGAACAGTAGCGAGCCCAGCTACCTCAACTTCCAACTTGCAGCTGAGACACCCATGGTATGGTGGGGGAAAATGTGCGTGGAGTGTCAAGATTTTATTGCTGCTAAGGTGGAAATGACAAGAGAGCCCGGTTTAAAAAAAACAAAAAACAAAAAACATAGTCCATCACTGGAACTAGAACTGCATTATTCCTTAGTAAAACAACTACAAGATTTTACTGATTATAATTAAAACACTGTCAGTGAAAAAGACAAATATTTCAGAAAAAGGGGAAAATTGGACTGCTTATATGCATACAGGTTAGTAAAATATTTCTGACTTATTCTTTAAGAAAATTGATATAGCGCCGGCCGAGTGGCTCAGTTGGCTAAGAGCTCGCTCAAGAGTGCATGCTCTGAACAACAGCGGTTCAAGTCTCAGCCCAAGCTGAGCTGCCAACAGGTGGCAGGGTGGCTCAGCTTAAAAAAAAAAAAAAATTGATATAAAGTACTTGAGATTTTAAAATGTGCAATTGTATCTTTTCTTCCTTAATGCTCAGACAACACCTTAGAAACAGATATTTTTAACTTACTATAAAAGCTATACCATGAATTTGATAGGTCCTGCCATTTAAAATATACCCAAAAAGAAGAAAATGAAAAAAATCTTGTTTTACTTTCTCATTGTTGAAGGAAATATCATCTCTTACTTGGAACTATGAAATTAAATGTCATAAGACATGTAAAATGTTCAGTATAATGCCTGTCCATAGTAAATGCTCAGTTAACTATTCTTATTATTATTTTATTAAAGTGTAGCAGATTCTGAGATACTTTTACCTTTGGAAATTTGGATTTCACATGTCTTAATGCTAATGCCCTTCCCACATTTCAATTGGAATAGCTTACCTCTTGCAAATGAGACTCCTTTTTCTTTGCAGACAAATTTAAATGCTTGTCAAGAATGGAATAGTATTTTTCACTCTCCTTGTCAAACTTCTTTTTTCCATCCTAGGGAATAACAACAAAACATTAAAATCACAGCCTCAAAAAAATCCTTGATTTTCACCATCCCCATCAAATGTCCAATTAAATTATTTAAGATTTAGTGAGCTCCAACTATGTACAAAACATGATGGAGTAAGAAGAAGAGCCTGAAACAAGTCATTTGAATACGTATCCTCTCAAAGAAGCTCATGAACTGTTGTATGGAGAGGCCAGACTAGCTGCAGTAGAAGCCCACTGAGCACTTTATCATTGATTCTCAATGAGAGATTCTGACCTAGGAAGTCTAGAGCAGGGGTCGGCAAACTGCGGCTCGCCCAGCCACATGCGGCCTTTTGGGTACATTCCGTCTCAAAGGTTTGCCGACCCCTGGAAAAGCCAATCCTGTCCCTCACAACAATTTAAAAATTATTCGAGAGCCATAAATATATTTTTACATCATCACCATTATGTGAATAATATCCTTTAAAAATTTTATAAATAAAACTATGATAGTTTTATTTTCATTTTCAATTTTACTTCAGAGCCTGCGGCCACTGAGCCACAGTTTGCTGACCCCTGGCGGCTCTTTAATCTCAAAAGTTTGCTGACCCCTGGTCTAGACCAAGAGAAAATGTTTCTTTTAGGCTTTTTGGTGATTCGGATGAGGTAATATGTAACCAGTTTAGAGAACCACTTGCACAGGGTCGTTTTCAAGGGACCCTATTATTTCTCAGCCACAAAAAGATACTTGATCTTTTCAACAACTCGTTCTTGACAGGGAAGTAAACAGGCTTTGAAAAGCATGAAATCATTAAATAAGACAGTTCAAAGTCAAATCAAAAGGAATGGCAACATCTGTATTATACACACAACATATAACTAATAGCTGACCTTCGCTTATCCCTAAAACGATCTTGTTTTTGCTTTGTAACCAGAATGGCCTTTTGGGGAGGAGGATAACTTTACCTTTCACCCTAGCGCATGCTTCTATAAAAGTGCAAATGGAATACAATCCTAAAAGGAACAGGACATGCCTGGACATGTACTATATTCTCCAACTATAAATACGTATGTTTTTTTCCATTTATGAGACCATATGAAATAAATACTAGGTAACCATACTCAAGCTTCATTGGCCAAAGTAGTACTATTCCTTGCTCTTATTTCAGTGTTTCAATGTCTAGACCACTTTAATCAGTCAGGTATTTTTAAGCCTATTCAAAATATGGACTCCTAGTTCTCCCATCCAGAGATTCATGCATTGCAATTGTTAACAAGCTCTGTGTCATACACCTAAAACCAAAATAATATTGTATGTCAACTGGGTTGAAAAAATTTTTTTAAAACAAGCTGTATAATTATTATACATAAGGTTTTGCTTCATTATCTGCATAAGTATTTGGAAGAGGTTAAAGATAATGGATGGATGGATGAATGGATGGGGCAAGGAGGCGGGTGGGGGAGGAGGGGAAGAAAGGAAGAAGGGAGAAGGCAGGCAGGCCTCTAGCCTACCTTTTCCATTATTCTGAGGTTATCAAATTCAGGTTAACACATCCAGGTAATTCTATTTCAATTCAATGGCACTTGGAACACCTTATCTCCTATATTATATTTCCAGGAATCCGGCATCATCTAGTTCCATACAAGAAACTTTACAGAGTTAACTGGTAAAACTGTGCTGAATGGGAAGGGCAAGTAGGCTCCTGATGTAAAAGTTCAAATCACTTTCAGACCATTTAAGAAGCCCTGACGTGTCTGTAGTTTACAATGTTACACCTATAAATGGGGGTGGGGGAGGGGTGGCAGGAAGGAGTCAAAATCCTCAAAGGATTTTTATTACCTAAGGAGAAAATGTGGTACTATAAGGAAAAACACAATTGGAAAATAAATCCTAAAAAAAGGTCTGTTAGGAACTCACATACAATATGTGCGGACCCAAAAGGGAGCCGGCCGAAGGCTCAGGCCTGGAGGTGCTTGTCCTCTCCACTGCTGAAACAGATACCCGGGTGAACATTTCCTCTTTCGCTCAGGGGATGTAACTCTAAAACTGGCGTTTCATGCCCAAGCTACCTTCCAAAAGCCTCTCTCACCATCCCCTCTGGAGCTCCTATTCTCTTCTTTCTTCTCTCCAGGCCATCCGCACTCTGACATAATACCTATTTCTTCCAATGTCCACATATTCAAGTCATGTCTACTTTGACATCCAGCTCAGACAAGATCTCATTCCCAAGTTCCCTCCATCACCTCTCTCTCCCTTCCGAATGCTCATAGTGCTTTCTATGAATACATGGGTTTCATATGGTGTTCTTGTTCTGCCCTGTAGCAGAGAAATGTATGTATACCCTGTCCTCCTTAAAATTGAGTATCTGAGAGTGCTCTATAAATATTTAATGAGAAAGTGAAATTCTTCCTCTTATAACACTGGGCACCACAGTCCGTCACAGACATTCCATTGGTTCAAAAAGTCAATATCTATATTACAAGGGACAATTCTGCACAAATGGCCTTAACTCTAACCCAATGGTACATGAACATTTGTGGGCCATCAGCTGCATTACAGTATAATACATAAAACCGATTCACTTTCATCTTCCAACGGGGGCTTAACATTTCTCACTGTGCATAGAAGAAGAAACTGGTTGAAGGAGGAGAGAACACAGCTGTGCTCACTACACTTGCATCTTTGTTTTTAGTCAGTGTTTGATGGCATTTTTGGAAATGTTAATTCAGGGCCAACACATCAGCATTCCTGGCAATAGAAAAATTATTCTCAGAAGCACTGCCTGGACTCTTATTCAAACCCAGGCTCTTCACACCATCAGGCCAGCAAAAAAGATCTACTCAAAGGTTCTAATGATGTAGACAACAAAAGCACACTCAGCTCTAACATAAAATTAAAGAGCTGAGTTTGAAGAGTAGGCCACATGAAGGACAACTGTGATCTAGGGAGGCAAGTTCTTAAAAACAAAGCATACTTCTTACAATTCCTATCTCCCCCCAAAAGCCATGATTTACTGCTCATGTAAGCCAAGCCTATTTGGACCTAGTAACTTAATATCTACAGCTAGCTACCTCTTGTCTCTCTGTGTTACTGGTTGTGCATATCGAGCTAAGAATTTTCTCTGAAACCCGCTGCAGAGGGTAAGGAAAAATTACCCCTGAATCTTTTCTAAATGCTGTGCATGATCACTGTCTTCTTATTGTCATGGCATGATTCAGAAAAGACTACAGTATGACGGTTCATTTTCTGTAAATTCACAGTGACTGTACTTGCACTAGGTAATCATTAAACATGAAGACATATATATGTATGTATGTATGTGATATGTATGTATATGATAAAATACTTTAAAATCATCAAAAATGGCAAATTAGTGCCCAAACCTAGTTGTAGCTGGCGAAAGTATAAAGTAAGTCCTGGGTATGCAATCAGTTTGTTTTCCAAACTACACTGCATGTATTCTGAGCACAGTGATCATATTATCACTTACCGTGTTTCCCTGAAAATAAGACCTAATTGGAAAATAAGCCCTAGCATGATTTTTCAGGATGCTTGTAATATAAGCCCTACTGCAAACATAAGCCCCAGTTTAAGATCGTCAGCCAGACATGACTGTTAGAATCAATGTAGATTTTTGTACATGAATAAATGAATAAATGCAGATTGTTAAAGCAAAAATTAATATAAGACCCAGTCTTATTTTCAGGGAAACACGGTAGCTTCTAAGATTAGCAACTGTCGTCACGCCACACCTTCATTTTATGCACTGAAATGAGGAATAAGAGAAAACCATTACAGCACAAATTCCAAGCGTCAATTTTACTCTTAAAGTTTAGTTTGTATATAACAAAATAATTGTGAAACAGTTAAAATTAACTATAGGTATATCATGGATATAAAAAAATATATATGAAATTATACGCAATTGTTAAAACAAGGCCAAGCCAATGCTTTCCACTGACCACAAGAGGGTACCAAAGATGAAGAATACACTCACAGCGTTCAGAAAATCACAAACTGAAAGTGTTTTTTTCTACAAGACTACTGCAAAGTTTTGTTTAAACAATTGTCTTAGCAACGTTTATTTTAATGTTACAGTGATGTAATTTTTTTTAAATAAAGGAAGTAAAAAAATATTTTGTATCTATTTAAAAGAAATGGAGCACATATTTAGAATTTATGCATCAAATTTTAAAGACAACCCCAATGCTATAATTGCCACACAGGATATTGCAAAATTTCCTATGCAAATATTTGTGCGATCATGTTAAATGAGCACTATGTATATATTTCGAAAAGATCCTTCAAGAGAATGCATTAGAAGTAGAAAAGGGAATATGAAGAGTAGTAATAAATACCATAGCTCAATTTCTATTTAAAAAACACATGGACTTCTTGTAAACTGGCAGTGTGCTAGGCATTGATATATAGCCCTGACTACACCGATCCTGGCTAGACTTCTACCTCTTCCGATGGTGGGATTTACTCACTGCCCAGAATAGCCAGATGCTAGGATATTCCAACCACATGCTGTGTAGGAGTTTACTGAGGCCCAAGAAATTCATGGTATCCAGAATCCCAAGTTGCTGAGAATATTAGTATAGCTTACACAGCAATGTCCCTCCTGGGGGTGATTGCACCCAACCACCCTCAATCTCCCCAACCCATTCCCCACCAACTCCCTCCTCCTCGATTTGCTGAAATACAGACATTCCAAAAGGGCTCCTTCCAGGGTTAGTTGCACCAGCAAAACTCAACACATCTCCCCCATTCCCAATTACCTCACCACTACCACCACCAGGTGATGAGATTCCTAAGAACCAAAGGTTTCATATTTGCTGTTTTAAGGAACTCCTATAAACTGAAGCAGAAAAACAAAAAGAAATGTGTGAAGAATATGAAGGAATAAAACACAGACAAGGAAGGGGAACAAGCATATGAAGAGTTTTTCAAACTTGTAAGTAATAAGAAAAAAGCAAATTAAAATATTAAGATAGCTCATGATATCTATTAGGTATTGGCAAGACTTAGAAAGTTGAATAAGACTACATGTTGCGTGCATGTGGAGATATAGGAACCCTTGTGTACCACCAGTGGGATTGTAGAGGGGTGTAGCCTTTCTAAGGAGAAATGTTACGCTACTAAGTAGCATATACATGTGCCCTAAGAACCAACTTCTGTGTGTACATTCCAAAAAGATCCTTACAGAAAAGTCCATAAGGAAACAGGAATAAGGATATGCATCTGTGGGAACAGGAAGATAGCCAGGGTATTCACTAGTGGACAACATCTAATGAATTAGATATATACTATGGAGTGCTCCAGAGAAGTTTGAAGAAAATATTACAAGTGGATAGATTTTAAAATACAATTCTGAGTGAAAAATTAAAAAAAAAACATGAAATCATTTATGTATCAAGTCATGCCCACAAAATGATACCAATTTTACAAGAACATAAAACAAAAATATACACACTAAAGTCACAATAATGGTTGCTATGTGAACAGAAAAATGTGAATGAGGTATAAGAGGGCTGTGAACTAAAAAAGAAAATAGATTTAAAAGATAAGAAAATTAGGAGACTAATCAGGAAGCCCAACATCTGACTACAGAAATACTTAAAAAAAAAAAAAAAGGTAGGGAGGGAAGTACCTAAAAAAATACATAAGAATTTCCAGAAATGATTTTTAAAGTTTCCACATTAAATTGGTACAATATGCAAAAATGACAATAAATAAGAAAATGCAAGATACATTATCATAAAATATTACAAAACCATGGATAAAAATGAAACCCTAAACAGAGGTCAAATAAAAATCATCAGAAATCAGAATAATGAATCTGCAACAGCACAGAAAGTTATAAAACAAATATTCTGAGGAATAATTCATTCCAACTTAGATCTCTACATCAAGTCAACTGTTAATTTGGACTGAGGGTAGAATAAAAACATTTATTATAATCATAGAGGCTCTCAAAAGTTTTACCAGCTTTATATCATTTCTCAGAAAGATACTGAGAGATGTGCTCCACTAAAATGAAGAAGAAAACAAAAAAGAAGGACATGGGATCTAGGAAAACATCAGTTCCAAGAGGCAAAGGGAATTCCAGGATAATGGTATACTACTAAACTTCCATGAAAACAGATGAACTAGTAAGCCTCTGAACTTTAAAGCAACCACTTAAGAGTTCCAGAAGGAATGTCTCTAAAAATAAAATAATAAAATGAACAAGATATCTAGTGTGTTTGAACATCTTAAGCTGTGATTGTAATTGCATCTGTGAATTGAAGAATAGAGCTTTATGCAAATTTTAAAAGTAAGGCAATTGTTAATTCTAGGAAATACAAACATGCAAGAAAGACAATGTAATCATATAGAACCTAGCATGACTTATCTCTGAATAATTATGTAAACATTGATCACTGACTTTTTAAAAAAATTTTTGACTTAACTATATATTTGGAGGATGGCAGGAGAGAAATACATGTGGAGTACTGGTAGTTGTGGTGTTGTAAGGCTGTTAAATGTTCATATTCTATAGTAGGTAACTTAATGCCAAAAATTGAAGCTAGAAAAATGAGAGTGAATATATTATTTAGTAAAATGGAGGATAGTATGGAATAATAGCTTAAAGAAATATAAGTGGTTGCCTTTGGGGAGCAGAAGTTTGGAGCAGATGGATGGAGTAGGGAGTCGATTAATTTTATAATTGATAAACCTTTGCATATTACTAATTTTTAAAAATTATTTATGTCTTGGGCCGGCTGAGTGGCGCGATGGTTAAGAACTGGCTTGGGACACCAGAGGGTCCCGGTTCGGACCCCACAT
>NW_017732534.1:204561-270357 GCF_001890085.2 Hipposideros armiger
TGTAGCCAGCAGCCAGCATGAGCGGCCAGCAGCCACAGTGAGTGGCCGTCCAGAAGCCGGCGACTGATCTGCCTCGCCCAGGAAGAGCACAATGATGGTGCCAACTTGGGCCAGTGAAGCAACGTCCTCCACAACTAGACTGAAGACCAAAACGGCAGCAACTTGTCTGTTCCCCTTCCCCAATTCCCCAGCGCTGTTCCCATCCCCCCAATTCCCCAATAAAAATCTTTAAAAAAAAATTATGCATGTCTTCAATAAAAATTGAATTCAGTTTAAAAATGGAAGAGGAAAAAGAGAAACTACTTAGAGAAATTACACACACACACACACACACACACACGCGCGCGGCAGGTCACAATTTGTTCCGTGGGATAAGCACTTCAGACGGTCCATCTGGCCCCTACAGCAGTTGCAGGAGAGAAATGAGTCTAGGGCTCTGGTTGTTACTTCTTCAAGAGCCTAGAGGTGATGGGAGGAGGAGCCTTTGGGCCTGTGACCAGAGCTTCTGTCACTCCCACTGCATTGGGGTGATGGGGACCTGCCTGGAGTCAGGCCCTAAGGGATCAGAGGTGACAATCCTAGGCCAGGATTACCTACTGAGCACGCCTGGGAAGCATAAACTGGAATTAATGCTAATTCACACACTCCTACATGCAGATAAAGGAAGACAATCCCTTTATTGAGTGTGCTATCTTTATGATCTTATGATAATGAAAATACAACATTTCAAGGGATTTGCAGGCTCAGTCACAACCTTGTTCTCTAGAGCCGATTTTGTAAACTTAGCTACCATGGGGCTTTCACAAAGATCATACTTATAGATAAAAATGTCTTATCATGCATGACTCCCTGTTCTACAGTGGAAAAATGAAGTTCATGGAAATTAACTATTCAACAAGCAAAAGGGTAGAGTCCAGACTAAAACACAAGACCTCTCTCAAAAGCAGCATCAATAGCACAAATGCTTAGTATTAGCATTTAATGAAAAAAAGACCCCTGCCCCCCCCCAAAAAAAAAGGGTTCAAGCGCCTTGGTCAATGTCACAGAATTAGTCCTATGAGCCAAAGCTAGGAACAGCCCTTTCCTGAATATCAACTGATGTTAATTCTTTATTTCTACTGCTTTTATCAAAAGCCCCTTTTGACAGAGCTCCGTTCTTTTTCCACAGTAATAGAACCCCTAAATTGCAACAGGACACACAGCTGCCGGAATAAAGAGTACATTTACCAATTTCCTAGCAATGAGATGGGTCCATGTGACTAACTGGTCAACAGGCAGGAGCAGAAGCACCGGGGCTGCTTCTTCAGACCTTCCAAAGCTACCTCGTGCACCTTCTTCCTTCAGCCTCTCCTCCCACAGGGAAAGAAACAGAGTTGAACTTGAGCTGTCAAATGCCCTCAGCTCATTTCCTCTGCTCTTCCTATCTTGGCTTTTGGCCTCTTTAAAAAAAAATTAAAAAGGCTCAAGGTATAACTGCTGAATGATTGGATAATAATTAGCCAATTCTGTAAACACCATCACACAGTCATACCTATCCCTTTGGGTTTAACCACTAGGAGTATTACCTGGGACACTTAACCACACTGGGGCCTTGGTCATCTTATTTGTGTCATTCATATAAGAGCTGGACTCAATGACTTTGGCTGAAATATTCTAGAAACAAAGAAGTTGCTAATTACTTAAAACACAAACACCGGGGCTGATGGAGTGGTGCGTTGGTTAAGAGTTGGCTTGAGACACCAGCTCTGAGCAGCAGGGCCCTGGTTTGGATCCCACATGAGGGCCAGTGACGCTGCGCCCTCTACAGCTAAGATGGTGAACAGCAGCTCGACCTTGGAGCTGGGCTGCCGCGAGTCACCAGCGACAGTGTAGGCTGCAGTGGGGCTGCAGTGGGCTGCCATGGGCTACCATGAGTGCCTGGCAGCCACATGAGCGGCCAAGAGCTGCCGTGAGCGGCCGTCCAGTGGCCAGCGACCGATCTGCCTCACCCGGGAAGAGCTCAACGATGATACCAACATAAGCCAGTGAAGCGACGTCTTCCACAACTAGATTGAACAACAAAAAGGACAGCAACTTGTCTGTTCCCCTTCCCCCGATTCCCCAACTTTTTCTCCTCCCCCGATTCCCCAATAAAATCTTTAAAAAAACAACAACAAAAAAACCCACAAACATGGATGTAATTTCTCTGGCATGGCTCAACATAAGCTTCTCCCAGGCACCCACCATAAGAAGTACCCCAGGCCGATGACCACTGATGGTGTGGCCCCACAAGTGGCCCAAGGACCCGATGCAACAAAGCCAACTACTGGTAACAACAGCAAGGAAGGTGGGGTTCCTCAGAAATATCTACTCTGTGCCCTCAGCTACCACTGTCCTAAATAGCTGCCCCTTTGCCTTATTTAGTCTTGGGTTATAGGCTCCACTGACAAAATCTCAAAATTTCATTCTCAAAATTTCATATTAACTGATGAGAACAATGAAGAGCTCAAAGGAAGAAGAGAAAGTGCGGAGGGTTGCTGGCGCTGAGAACTGTCACCCTGGTAGTTAAATGTGGAGGCTGGGTGGTGCTGTGGCACTGCCACTTGGCTATTTCTCAAGTCACGTGGCTGAAGCCACACATTTAGGAGCACATCTTAATTTTCACTCATAAAATAGACTTTATTTTACTTTTCCGTACAATTTCACTAGTTGGTACAGTGTGTACCTTAAGTTTAAGTAGCTACATATCACTGTTGCTTCACAACCAAGGAATCCCTTTGTTGTTTCATATAAACATGTAGAAGACTTGTGAAATGTAGCCTGTGTGATCTAGCGTCACTGTGTTGCTTCCTGTGAAGTTATCAATGTTACCACTCCTACAGCTCTCTAAAGTCTAGACTATGTTTATAATTATGCCAACTAAGCGAGGGCTGGTTACACCTAACCCTATTAAACTGAAATACTCTGAAAAACTATTTGGCAGAATACATTTAGGCATGTCTTCAGTACGTAACAGTAGACGTGTGGATGACTGAAACACCTCCTTTATGTTCACTGGAATTCAACCATTCTAAACTTCAAAACTGTCACTCTCAAGCAATGCTGAATTCTTTCTTACATTATCAAAGACTACCAGAGAAAAACAAACTAGACTTTGGTTAGTAAAAGGCAGGCTTACCTCATATGCATGGAGTAATTCACTATTTCTCAAGAAATAATTAACAAATGTTTTTGACCATGTATATCAAGTTTTGAGACTTAAAACAATCAAGTCAGAAAATCATCAATGGTGAAAAGTTAAAATAAACTTTTCTATCAAGTGTGTATACTGATTAAGAAATAGGGATATTCTTTTTTAGGGAATTTATCACCTGGAATTAGCAAAAGTAATTCATAAAAGCTTGGTTCTGTGGTCACAAAAATTTCAAAATTAATCATTACTATTAATTTCTATTATTCTTTCTTCCAATTATTAACACACCAATGAAAATAAATAAGTGTGTAGACACTGTGATTTTCATAGATTTAAATAAATACCCAAAGACACTGGTTTTTCAAAGGAAGTTAAATTTTACACTAAAGGATATTTTATTTTTCTCCAAGCTAATTAAGTTGAATAGAATAATCATCTGTACTGTTTGTCAATTATTTGTAATTCTAAGTTTCTCCTCACTTTAACATTTACTTATAGCCTTTTAGTCATTCACTGTGGTCATTTCAAGTAAGTAAAAAGGAAAGTTTCAGTTCAACTTAAATCTCTTTTGTACATTATCAACAATACTCTAGAGTTAATTAGAAAGTTCATTTTAATACAAAGGCTAAAATAGAGGTTATCTATTTGTTCTTTCCTGTAGTCCAAATAATCTCTTTCCATGTCACCAAGTCCAAGTTCAACCACAGATTAGGAACATCTGAATAAAATATACAAAAACAAAAAGCAAGATTTAAAACCTAAGACTCAAAAGCTCTAATCCAATCCCATAATCACACACACACACACACACACACACACACACACACACACACACACCCCTAAATGTTTCTCTCTAAAGAGAAGCTTTGGTTGAATAAGGATTCTGTCGTTTCTCATAAAACGATCCCTCAACTCTCCATAGAAATCACGTCACTCAAGTGCTCCTGGCGTTCTGATGAATATATGATAAGCACGAGGAGGAAAATCCAAAGTGAAAGAAATAACTTACAAGTTCTTTTAGTTGCCTGTAAAATCCAAGTATGCCACATGGTGACCACCTGTTCTCCATCTCCAGTTGAGAAAATAGCAGAAGGAAATCAACTGAATCTGAGATATTTAGGTTAGTCATAAGGAAGAATTTTTAAACTACTTAGTGTACCTGACTATGCTAGCAGACATGAGGTAATAACAGTTACCAAATGTGACCAAGTGAGCCAGGAATCTTTTCTTCCTGAGAGTTCAGTCACCAGGGGCTGCATGGAAAATCAGAAGTAAAATGTGCTTCTGTTTTAAGGGTAGACAGAAATCAATGGCTAACTTGGCAGTAGTTGGGAATTATGGTGATTGACTAGAATCCTGACATTTTAAGACTTTTCTAGAAGCATCTGTGAGGTCTTCTTTGTGAATGTCATCTTCTTCATTGAGTAGATATCATAATCAGTTCCATTTGCATTTATAAGGATGGCTTCTTTTTATCATACTTGCTAAACACACGTGGAAAACACCAGATTTTACAGCATGAATTAGAGATAAGCCCTACAGCATCACCTTTTAAACTTGTACCAGTATAATACAACTGATTAATTAGCAAACGGAATATTCAAGAAGCAGACCACTATTGGTTATAATCTGACACAGATCAGGAACCACCAGCCCAAGTACAGCAGGTCCTCGAATGCCATTGTTTCCTTCAAGGTCCTTTAAGTTAGAACACTAATGAAGATGCTGTAGGAATTTAACCCTTGTTTATATCAATTAACCTATTATAAAATTGGTTTCATTGTATGTTTTTTCACCACAGTTCCATGAACTTATCTGCATTAAATCAAGACTTGCTGTATCTGTTTTCAGAATAGACTACTCCCAGGGAAACAGCTAGCTCACTCCAACAGTGCTAGTTACAAAATACATAAACTGATAGGCATATCTTTCAGGTACTCACAAGTAGATTGTTGCAACTTGTCCAACGGCTGCTCATATTACACAGGGCTTTTGATTCAGGGCATTTTACTATATATTTTTTTTCTTTAGTGCTTATTTCTGGGGGTAATCTAAGGCTACCCTTCCCCACAAAATACCCTGATTTCATTCAGTAAATACTGAGCACTCAGGACACTAAGGCATGGACCTGAACAAGACATATTGCCTATGCTTGAGACCCTCAGAGTCTAGTGGTGGAAACAGACAAAGCAAAACATAAACACAGGAAAAGGCATCAGTCAGGCAGCTGTGACCAGCTCATAATCAATGTAAATCAAGACAAGGGCCAGGACCAAGAATTATTAGACTATTGCCATGTGCAAAAGGCAGTTTGGGAGATAAATTATAGTTGCCAAAGAATAACATTTCTGAACATACTCAACGGTCCTATAACTTTATGTTTAGATCATTCAGCAATTTTTACCGGGAGAGAGGTGGAAGGACAGAGAACGATCAGATTTATTTTAAAGGAGATTCTTCTGATAGCAAAATGAAGGAAGCATTTGAGAGGGGAGAGGTACAAGCAAGAGACCACTGGGGCCTGAGTTGGGAAAACAGAAGTACAAAAGGACTGATTCAGGAAATCTGTCATGACTTGGTGACTGTAACGCAAACAAGGCCTTCACTAACGCAGCACCTTCCGTTATCTCTTTTGGTCTCATCCCCAACACTTCCAGCTCTGTATTTTACGCTCCAGCTATGCCAGCACTCCCAAAGTTCTTCCCAGGTATCATTGCAATATCTTGCCTGCTTTGCCTGTGCTGTTTGTTCTGCCAAAAGGATCCTTCCTTCTCCTGGCTAACTCTCACTCATCCGGAAATACTGACCTCAGGCCTTACCTTTTCAGAAACTGGCCTTCCACATTGGATCAAGTACCCTTTTGTGTCCTCAAAGCACTTCATGCCTCTAACCCAGCATTCATCATGACATACACATAAATGGTATCTAGTTCATCCTTTAATAGTTGCTGACTTCGACTTATTGCCTATGACTTACTCCTCTTAGTACCTCCAGGACCTAAGAAAAATGGCTGCCTGCCATGTGGAAGTTTAATAAATGTTTCTGGACCTAACCATCTCAAGGCTGTATGTACATAGGAGCAAATGTGTGTGGGGGTGAGGGTGGGAGGTGGGCATGGACAGGGAGAGATAAGGAGCTTGCTCTGGGCCACACAGACTTGGCTCCTGATTCTTCTGTGACTAAAAACCCTAGTAAATAATTGCTCAGAACTAAGATACACCCATGTTTGGGGTAATACTTCCTTTTCTGTCACACATGCCTTAGAAGAACTGGCTGCCCTTTCCATCCAGAAAAAAAATTTAAAAACCAGGAATTACATGTGGATACGGGAGAGCATCCCATCACTCACCTACCTTGTCTGGCTGACGGGCTAAGTGCCCGGTCATTATCAACTACAACATCGTCCTTGGAGGGACCCTCTGTGATGTCGTGACATGGCTGTGAAACAGGTGTAGCCTCCCAAGACTTGGAGCTCTTCCTCAGAAAAGTGTCCTCCACCCACCTGCAGTACACTACACCTCAAGATACTCGATTATTGTAGCTAGTATCCTTGGTAACAGAGTATCCCATTCTTCATGCATGAGGGTGATGGGAGAATAAAAATCTACCTATAATTTGTAAACTATTAGTCCTAGTCAAAGGCAGAGCACAGGTTAGTTCAAGCAATGTTTCAGCCAAATTTTTATTTTAAAAACAGTAGTCTGCCTCTTTAATTTCAGAAACTAAAATATTGCTTAAAAATAGTAAGTTACATCTATACTATATAATGTAGCAGATTATGAACACCGTCTTTACGGATAATCATACAGTCTAATTCCAAATCTTCATCCAACAACTTATATCTATGGGGTCCTTAACAAATGGTTTCATTTCTCCGTTTTCCTCATCTGTATAACAGGAATAGCAATAGTGCTACCTAATAAATCCCTTAAAAGGATTAAGGCAGCGGTTCTCAACCTTCCTAAGGCCGCAACCCCTTAATACAGTTCCTCATGTTGTGGTGACCCCCACCATAAAATTATTTTTGTTGCTACTCTATAACTGTAATTTTGCTACTGTCATGAATTGTAATGTAAATATCTTTTTGTTTTCCGATGGTCTTAGGCGACCCCTGTGAAAGGGTCGTTCGACCCCCAAAGGGGGTCTCCACAGGTTGAGAACCGCTGGATTAAGGGAAGTAATCTCATAAATTACCACAGTTCACAGCACATAGCAAATTCTCAAACCCTCATGGAATGTATAGAATAATATAGAAACCCATCAAAAACCAATTAAACTGTTAAACTGTGATAGGAAATAAACACAATAGAACTTTGGAAAGACGGGGACCTGAAGAGCTTGGGGCGGTCAAACTCAGAGTCAGGTGCTGGCTACACAGAGCTGAGGAAGTCCCCCCACAGAGGGGCAGTGATGGAGGCAGAAACAGACCTACGAAGACATGCTGCGTAAGGGAAACTTGCCCCCAGATTCCCTCTGGAAGCCGGTTCTGTTCCTTAGTTCTTTTGAGTCTGAGCTGTTGAAGTTCCCTTGGATTTTGTGCCTTATTTCTGTGTATTTGTTCCTTCACATCCACTCCTTTCCTGACTCTACTTCTGCAGAGAACACCAACCCTTCAGCCTGGCAAAGTCCTAAAAGCTGGCCTTGACTATCTGCCATTTGACCAGAAAATGGGCTCTACAGAATGATTAGGACATAGAAAGGTGGACAAGGAGGGCCAAGAATGAAGTCAAGGAAACAGAAAAAGCAGCATGAGTTTGGAACAATGCATACTGCCTGAACATCAAACTCTGTCAGGACTGGACTTTCTTCTTTCAGAAAAAAATTGTTTCCCATCTTTAAACTTCTATAGACAAATAGAAAAAGAGCACTGGATTAAATCAGAAAACCAGGGTGTAGAGCAGGCCACTTATTAAATGTGCTAATTGAATGGAGAACCTCTTTGATCTTCATTTTCCTCCTCTGTAACCCTGTTGTTCAACACACTCAACCACCTCAGTGATTCATTAAATATTTAGTGAACACTTACATGGCCTCTGTGCTATTTAAAACATGGTTGTTGTTTCAAAGATCATGTCATTAAGTAGAGGAGGGACTATGGTACACAAATATCCACTGCAAAACAGAAAGAACTACAGTAAATGCTGTCAGAAAAATTTTGATAAAATGCTTTTGAACTCAGAGGATAAGAGGCTGTCTACTGCTATAGCGATGCTGGGAGTTGCATTAGGAAAAAAAACCAAAAAGGAAATGGTGAAAACACCACACCCAGCAGATTCTAATACACTGTAACAAAAAGGTGAT
Source organism: Hipposideros armiger (assembly GCF_001890085.2). NCBI lineage: Eukaryota > Metazoa > Chordata > Mammalia > Chiroptera > Hipposideridae > Hipposideros > Hipposideros armiger. The sequence goes on from NW_017732534.1 coordinate 213,035, forward strand.
ATTGGAACCACATCACCAACACCATCATGCCCGTGATCACCATGGTTATTTCACCAGCACCGTTCTACATATCACGGAGAATGTGCTCTTGCTTCTTCTACAATGTGCAACCTTCTACATTCTTCAAGAACCCTACTAAATTCCTCTTCCTCTATAAAGAGTATTAGAATCAATTATTTTTTATGATTCTAAAAGGTAAATTACCTGGGGCAAGGTATTATATCAAGACGTTTTATGATAAAAACAGGAAATTGGTTCCTTTTGGTTAACAGAATCATTTTAAATGTCATGACGTGAATGGTCATTTACTTTCTTCTACAAGCACTTGTACACCTTAGGAACCAATCAAAGAATTTTAGAGCTAGAAGGAAAAGGAGCATACACAAACACACCAAGGCATACACGTCCCTGCACTCCCCCCACTTTGATTCCGGTCAACTATTCCACTCTTCCCTGTGCAACACTTTACAAAACCCCATTTTTCTCTACAATAAAAGTCTAAATTCTCATTTTGAAGACACTGTGCCAGGGATGAAATTATCGTTTACTGATAAGAATTTGTTTGGGGCCTGACAATACATGTCAAGCTAAATTATGGAAAAGCATTAAAGAAAAGAAAGGCACTTTCATGTCAGTCAAAGACACTAATGCTCTATATGATGTTTGGGGCATTAAGCTCATGGCTGAATGTACCTTTTACCTGAAATACTGGCATGTCTCTTTGTATTTACCCTTTTCACTGAGAGAAAGGTTCTACTGCTCTGAAAATAGCCTCAAAATAGGAAGAAGTAAAAACAACTATTAATAAAATACAGGGCTTGAGGGGGTAACAAGGAGCAAGTTCATAATCCACCTCTGTTAGATCGGCTCTCCAGACTCAGGGCTGGGAAAGGGAGATGGGGAACTAGGATGCAGGGAGGCAGGACCTAGACGCCCTCAGTGGGGCGCTCTTAGAATCACCCATTACAACTGTGGAGTAGTGAGCCTAAAACGCTGCACCTTTTTACCCTGCCCGTTTCAACCACTGGATGTGGGCTGCCGCATGGCGGCCTGCCCCAGGAGAGGTGAGCAGGCTGAGGAGGAGCTGAGAGCTGTAGGTTCTCTGCTGACTGCTGCACTCCCGTAGCAGGGCAAGTCCTCCTCTGAAGGCGGAGCAGGGTGGTGCATCTGTGTCCAGCACTTAACTTCACATTACTGTATTGCATCATAGCTCACATCCCGGTCAGACGAATGCCTCAAAAGAAAAAGTTCAGACTAGCACTTAAGAACAGTAGGGAGTTTTGAGCTGGAAAAGCCCAGAGAAATTATCTAACGGTAGTCAGTAGTCCCACAGCCAGGACCAGCAACTGGGGAGAACAACCTTGAGTTACATCCCTCCGCCAACAAGAAACAATGAATGGACAGAACCATGACAGCAGGTGAGAAAAGCAGGCCCAAGGAAAGTCCCTCAAGTCGCGCCTGAGCATTAATTAAAAGAGCTGTCCTATAGTTAACTTTTCCCGTTATCATAGTAAAAATCATATCCCTAGGTGGAGATTTATATGCTAATGAGACAGGCGATGCATGAAGCAGCATGTAGGCACACTGCGCAGGCGCATGGAAGGACCCGCCTCAACATACTTCGGGCAGGGAAAGGACGGAGGAAGGGATGGCCCCCTAACCCAAACAGCCCATAAAAACATACTGGTAAACCTCGGGCAGCCACATCCATTCTCCTCTGGAGTGCGCTCCCATGCTGCATATCAAGCTTTTGCTTTAATAAACTTTTCTCTCTGCAAAATTGTTTCACCCACTCTCTTGATTTCTATCCTGAGAGGGGCAAGGACCCCTGTACCAGTAATATAACCTCTTCATTTCAAAAAGTAGGAAATAAAGATTAAAGGGTTCAGAAAGTTCAAATGAAGGTTAGGAGGAAATCTATAAATATCTAATAAGACATGGTGGGGAACAGCATTAAACTCCATCAGTTCTAAATAAGCTGATAAAGGAGGGAAGCTACAGAAACCAGAGCTGAACTTCCTATGAGCCTGGAATGAACAGAAGAGCCAGGACTATCTCAATGCATGTGCCTGTCAATGCATGTCCAGTACTCAGCATAATAGGAATGAAATGCTCAATAAGGAAGACCTTTAACACAAAGCTATAAACAAATGAAATGGATGGCCTCAGGTGTAAATAATTTCTCCCTCACTGGCTTACGTATAAAACTACTAAGTGTAGGGCCGGCCAAGTGGCGCGTTGGTTAGGAGTTGGCTTGGGTTGGTTAGGAGTTGGCTTGGGACGCCAGCTCTGAGCAGCAGAACCCGGGTTCAGATCCCACATGAAGGCCAGTGATTGCTGCGCCTTCTACAGCTAAGATGGTGAACAGCAGCTCGACCTGGAGCTGGGCTGCTGTGAGTCGCCAGCGATGGCATAGGCTGCAGTGGGGCTGGCCGGCAGCGGGCATGAGCTTTCATGATGTGCCGTGAGCTGCCGAGAGCAGCAGTCCAGTGGCTGGGGAGCAACTGCCTCACCCGGGAAGAGCGCAATGATAATACCAACATAGGCCAGTGAAACGACGTCCTCCACAACTAGACTGAAGAATAAAAGGACAGCAACTTGTCTGTTCCCCTTCCCCGATTCCCCAATAAAATCTTTAAAACAAAACAAAAAACAAAAACAAAAAAACTACTAAATGGAGGGTTTGTAAAGAAAGGGCTTTAAATGTCAGACAGGTAGTTGGACTACAGGTGAATGAGCACCATTTGGGTGATATTATGACTCAAAATCCCAGGTTTCCTAATTTTTAAATAGTGCTTTTCTTTTAAACTACCCAGTTCAACAAAGGAGAGAAAGAGATCACCTTCATTTTAAATCAAGGATGGTCAACAAAGTCTAAACCTAATTCAGCGTTCTTGCCCACTATTTTTTATTTCTTCTCAAAAAAGTTAAACCATTATTGCAATCCTGCAACTATTTAGTCTTGTTGTTAATTTGGCATTAGGTGGGTTATCTAATTAAGACATGCATCAATGAATAGTCATTTCTTAGGATTAATTTTCACATTATAATGCATCAATTATTGAAATAATACGTAACCCCCAAACAGTACCATGGACTCCACTGAGCTAAGTAAAATTAGTCCAGGTACAAAATGGAATTCTTGGGCTGGCCGAGTGGCGTGTTGGTTAAGAGTTGGCTTGGGACGCCAGCTCTGAGCAGCAGGACCCCGATTTGGATCCCACATGAGGGCCAGTGACACTGCCCTCTACAGCTAAGATGGTAAACAACAGTTTGACCTGGAGCTGGGCTGCCGTGAGTCGCCAGCAACGGCGTAGGCGGCAGTGGGGCTGGCCGGCAGCTGGTGTGCGCTTTTGTGAGCTGCCATGAGCAGCTGTCCAATGGCTGGCAAGAGACTGCCTCGCCCGGGAAGAGCACAATGACAATACCAACATGGGTCAGTGAAGCGATGTCCTGCACAACTAGACTGAAGAACAAAAGGACAGCAACTTGTCTGTTCCCTTTCCCTGATTCCCCAACACTGTCCCCAATTCCCCAATAAAACCTTTGGGAAAAAAAATTGAATTCTTTATGATTATCATAAAAATTACAAGGAATAAAGAGCTACTTCCAGAAGTCTTGTGATAATTGCTAAACCAAGGAATAGCAAAAGGAAAGATCTTTCTAAATAACTAAAAATTGACAAAATTAAGCAATCTAGAGTTTGAAGAAAACTAAGAGGTCATTTAGTTCAACTCTATGAAGAAATGTATTATTTCATATTTCCTAAAGATGATTAGTCAGCCCCTAAGGAACTTACCCCTACCCCCCCCCACTATTTTTTAAGGAAGTCTGTTCCCTATAGGATAGCTATGTTTTTTAGATGAAAACAAATCCCCCCAAAAAATCTTTGTTTTGATAAAGGACAGGCTGGAGATAGGTTCATTATAATGGAAAAGAATAACAACTAATGACTGGCTAACACATCAGATTTCACAAAATATTTCACATTAGAAATTTCATTGGAGTCTCTCAAAATATGAAGAGATGGCTATGAACTGTATGTATCCTTTGACATTGACTTGTCCAATGTTACCAAACTATGAAGTATTAGAATGGAAAATGCAAAGCTCAGACTTCTTGGGGTCTGGACACAGCAGGAGATGCCACCCACTGAAAGGCATAAAGGTCAAACTGTCCTCTTGGCTTAAAACTAACTCCACTGAGAGTTGTTTAATGCATAATGTTATTAGAAAGAAACAGTGCACTTATTTTATCAAAGTACTTACTTAGTTGTCTGTAGAATTTGTAAAGGATTTACACTTTGAATTCGAACTATGTCTACATACATTTATAGTTTCACTTTGGTTCCAGTCATCTTATCCAATTTAAAATATTGTATTATTTCTTGCAGTTGCGCTTATGCATGTGCAACAAAATTATAAAAATTCAATCTGGGGCCGGCCGAGTGGCGCGTTGGTTAAGAACTGGCTTGGGATGCCAGAGGGCCCCAGTTTGGATCCCACATACGAGGACCAGTGACACTGCTCTCCACAGCTAAGATGCTGAACAACAGCTCAACCTGGAGCTGGGCTGCCATGAGTCGCCGGCAACGGTGTAGGCTGCAGTCCCCTGCTGCAGTGAGTTGCCATGGGTTACCGTGTGTAGCCAGCAGCCAGCGTGAGTGGCTAGCAGCCGCAGTGAACGGCCGTCCAGAGGCCGGCGACTGATCTGCCTCGCCCGGGAAGAGTGCAATGATGGTGCCAACTTGGGCCAGTGAAACAACATCCTCCACAACTAGACTGAAGAACAAAACAGCAACTTGTCTGTTCCCCTTCCCCTGATTCCCCAGCGCTGTTCCCCTCCCTTAACTCCCCAATAAAATCTTTAAAAAAATTCAATCTGAAGTTGGCAATTATAGTTTTTAGACAATGAACCTTTTTATTTTGTTTCTTAAAGTGGACCTAAGTATTTATATGTAAGTCAACAAAAAAACACATTCAAGTTTTTAGAAATGTAGTTTTGGTGCAAAAATTATTTTTATGAATTGGACTTCAAAGTCAATTTCAAATTTAAGTATACTAAGGCTCAAAAGCAAATAAAGGTATTTTTTGTTTTAAAGTGGAGGACAGAACAAAAGCACAAATATTCCAGTGAAAAGAATGGGATTGATTTAAACTGATTCCATGATAAATGTGATTTGACTCTTGCTTTGCAGAAGTTTTAAGATACCAGGGAAAGTGCTATATAAATAACCTAAGCAAATTGTTGTCATTAAAGATTCTGTAAGATTCTAAGGAAATCAACTCGGTAACGTAACCAATATACATATTTAGCTCCCTAAATTCTCTGGCTGCAATTGAGGTAATAACAGGAGAAGACCCAATCTTTGGGCTATTTATCTTGATTTGCCCCAGGCCCTTGAGGCATGAAGAGAAAATGGGTGTCATTTACTTTCCTCAAGCTAGTACCACAGAGCATAGCAGAAGAGCAAAGTCTTTGGGCTCGAACAAATTGCACTCCTTGACAAATGCTGCCTCATCTATCTATGACCAAACCAGGCCATCTTTCGGTGCTGCCAGATCTCATCTGGCAACTGGGTAAATGCCACATACTCCATGAGAAAGGAAAAGTTTTCTGAGGTAAACCACTTCTGCGCCTACATTTCAGGCTCAAGGTCAGGGAGGGGCCGACATGGAGAACTGGCTGCACTAGAATCTGCAATGACACCTAAAGGATATGCAATCCCCAAATTTCCTATTCCTCACTATCATATGACCAGCTATGCTTTCTATCTACTTTGGCATTTTCAAGATTCACTGTTTTTAGCATCCTTTCTGGGCTGCAACCTTGCAGTAGAACTCAGCTCCCTTTGTACCATACAGAAAACTCCACATCTCTCCTGAATCCAGAAGCTGCTTTAGCTGATTATTATTGGGTTGTCGGAAAAGCCAGGACGTATTTTTTCTGTTTTTCGTTGCAAAAACGCATCATGACTTTTCCAACAACCCACTAGTTCTCTGGAGGAGAGTGCCCAGGAAGGATTTAGATATATTCTGAAATGTGAACAATAAATTTTACTAAAGTCATAACGGGAAAAAAAAATGAGGAAGGTTAGATAGGGGAACAGAACCTGAATTAAACAGCAAGCAAAGTGCTATAGCTCTGTTTTATTTCTCCAATCACATTTTCATTTTTGTGACTTCCTCATCAAGTGGCTCCATTTTGGCTTCTATTTACCATTTTTGTACCCATTTGCTAGAGAGTATTGAAAGATTCCTTTCAGTGTCATTTGAATTTATTAGGCTTATAGGATTGTTTATGAAAACGAATTCCTAGCTTCTAAATGTTGGCCCGCTGAAAATAAACATGACAGGGTAAAAGAAAGAATGCTACACCAAAGCCTCGGATTGAATTTGAGGATATTAAAAGGACTGATGTGCCTTATTTTAAACCACCACCATTAGCAACAAACACATTACTGCTTTTAAAACAAGTTTTAAGTTTAATGACTACTGTTATAAATTTTCCTAAAATGGTAACTTGAGCAATGTCTAATAACTAGAGAAAACCAACTGATATCCATCCCAGGTTGATAAGTTTTATGTTACGATCAAGAAACTAAACTCTACATTATATCCTATAATAAAGATGTAATGAAAAGACCGTGCATAATGGCAGGACCACAAAGTATAAGTGAATAAAATGAAAGGGGGAATGCAGAAATGGAACCGTGTACCATCTGACTTCTCATTCTAATTATGCCAAAGACACCATTACTCATAACATGAATTCTAAGAATGAAAACCATGTACAAACTGTTGTCATAAGTATTAAATGATTAGCATCAAAATGTTCAGTATTGGCCAAACATGATAAACTACCCTGGATATTATCTTCTAAAATATACTGCAGTCTGAGAACCACACTCATCTCTGGGGTTATTCAAGCACCCCATGAAGACTCACAGGGGATCCTACCCTTCCTTCTTAAGACCCCCAATGAGTAAACAAGCCTGTCCTTTCTTCTAGTCTGAATAAGTATTTTGATTGACAATCTTCTCTATGAAGTTTCCTGAATCAAGCATCCAGCCTTCTCCAGTCTTCAGAATTTTGCTATTAATAAGCAAACAGACATGATATATCAATACCAACATTTACACTGTGTTGCTCTGTGCTAGGCACCAGGTATATCAAAATGAATAAAGAATCTGTCTTGCAGGAGCTCTGTTGAGAAATGGACATGGGCATGTAGAAAGATAAATTATAGCCCATCGCAGAGGCTGTAAGCTGGGTGAGATAAAGATTCAGTGACTGCCCACAGATCCTGGACTAAGAGGTGGTCTTATAATTTGAGCCCAAAGATTTTTGTTTTAGATTTTAATCCTTTTGCCAAATGACTTTCTAACCTAAAAACTATGAGGACAGAGATGAAAGAGACAGAAAAGAAGCATAGAGTGGAGAAGCTAGAAGAGGGGAAGAGGTGATTAGCAACCCATAAGAAAGTCAGGGAGGGGCCGGCCAAGTGGCACGTTGGTTAAAAGTTGGCTTGGGATCACAAGCTCTGAGCAGCAGGGCCCTGGTTCGGATCCCACATGAGGGCCAGTGACGCTGCGCCCTCTACAGCTAAGATGGTGAACGACAGCTCAACCTGGAGCTGGGTTGCCGTGAGTCTCCAGAGACAGCTGCAGTGGGCTGCCGTAAACTACTGTGAACAGCCGGCAGGCGGCGAGAGCTACCGTGAGCCGCTGTCCAATGGCTGGCAACCAATCTGCCTCACCCGGGAAGAGCGCAGTGATCACAATAACAACATGGGCCAATGAAGCGTGTCCTCCACAACTAGACTGAACAACAAAAGGCCAGCAACTTGTCTGTTCCCCTTCCGGGATTCCCCAATGCTGTTCCCCTCCCCCTATTCGCCAATAAAATCTTTTTAAAAAAAGAAGAAATATGTTTTAAAAAAAGGTGTTTAAAAAAAAAAAGAAAAAGAAAATCAGGGAGGAAAAGCTCCTACAGTATAGCCATAGCAAGAGGCGAGAAATTAACCCCACACAGAAGGTACCGCCTTAAAGTCTAATAAGGATATAAGTGGCAATGCAGGTGATGTAAATTGGGGAACTGAGAGTGAAAGATAGGAATCAGACAAAAAGGAATGGTGTTACCAAATTCTGCCATCCTCTGTCCCAGGAAGAAACCCACGGCAACACTGATGAGCACTTACCAGCTTTACCAAAACAAAACAGAATGTCACTCTCTAAAGGAGTTTACAATTACAATCCAGACAAGGAAGATGGGAGTATAAGCAGAGAAGTTCACATATGAGGGAAACGGATTGACAGTTAAGCACAGCAGGGGAGAGAAATAATTCTTTCACAGGTCTATCATGGATCACGTCTCTGATGTCATTCAACTACTTCAAAACCCAGAAATAATCCCCAATCTGGAGAGGAGCACACTCGTCAGAGCTATGGATCCCCAAAAAACAATAGAGCAGGGCTTTTCAAACGTTATTGTGCATCTGAATTAATGACAGCTTATGAAAATGAAGACACTAATTCGGTTAAGTCTGGGGTTAAGTCTGAGACCCAAGATCCTGCATTTCTAATAAGCTCCTAGTTGATGACGCTGGGCTTCATTGTGAATGATAAGAATAAGGAGACCCCTTTCCTGCCACCACATGATAAACTGATGACAGGGGATGAGAGTTATCAACCAGGTTATATAAATGCAATCTAAAAGGAAACAGTTGAAAGTGGGGCCAAGGAAAAGCTGGAATTAGTCCACTGCTAGAATAGAGTGAATGGAAAATTGACATTTATTATTAAGTCAGTTTTGTACTAGGCACCTTCACACACACACGGGGGTGCCAAAAAAATGTACACACATTTTAAGAAAGCAAAACCTGTATTAAAATGGTAATATTCAATATATACCAATAACAAATGATGAATACAAGTCATGTGTATACATTTTTTTGGCACCCTCTGTATTAACTCTCACAAATCCTGGGAAGGCTACAGATCACTTTTTACTACAATGAAAGTTAAGAAACTGTCCTGAGTCATCACACAGGGCAGAGCCAGGAGTCAAAGCAAGGCCTGTGTGATCCAAAAGCCTGTGCTTTTTTCTTCAAAACAACTGATTATGGGAAAAGTTAAACTTGAGGATGACTCTGAGCCAGGAATACTAAGGAGAACCCATGAGAAGCTACAGTTTTTTTCTACACATTGTGAATGGAAAAAGGGCTATGTGGTAAAACTGGAAAGCTCAGGGTTCTACTTGGCAGGCTGACAAACTCAGTGACCAAAGTAATCACACAGGATGGTCTGATCATAAATTCCTAACTGTACAGGTCATGGCAGGTAGTCACGTCCCCAGCCTATATCTTCCTTAGCAAAGGTCAATCTTTACTTAAGTAAGCTCAGTCCATTGTTCTTATGCAGCTAGGACAACATACCTTTGAAATGTCAGTTATTTTCTTTTCCAAACCCCTTGGAGGCACAACCATTGGCACAAGATCACCAGAACACAAGACCACAGGGCCCCTCATTGTTATATTGTTGCCCACAAAACATCTCTATTTACTGTAAATATTAACTATCCTGTACCTACCAATGGGAAAGAAGTGTGTCTCTATTTTGCTTTTTATCCAATTCTGGAAACTTCCCTGCTTTGCTTTCTCCTGCCTCCACAATCTACCAACAGATTTCATGTACCTTCCTTGCAAGTGTTTTCTTCTTTGATCTTAAGTGTATAAAATAAACTGCAAAATGGTCATTCTCCAGGGCATTTTCACAATCCGTTGAGATCTTGCTTCCGGGTATGTCCTCAAAATTTGGCTCAAATAAACTCATAAAATTTTCCTTTAGATTTGGACTTTCTTTCATCAACAACATGAAGTGCAACTTGTTAATTAAAGGAAATGTAATTAACAGATTCTGTCCGAAAATTCTAAACGTACAGAGTAAACGTATATATTTACATAAGTATATATGAAAGTACAGTAAAGCCAAAAAGTAAGCAAGAATTTGCTTCTCAACAGAGTCTTGTTCTTCAAGGCATAAATAAAACGCCCAATTCCCCAAAGGCTAAGTATGGTAAACAACATAACAGATTAGAAAATACATATAGAAAGTTTTTAAAGTGTTAATGCAATTCAACTTTAATTTTCAAAATGAAACACTGTTCTTTCAGATTTGATTTAGTCCATGGCATATCAAGAAAATCTAAACGAATACTATTTAACCCTAATTCTAATGGATAAAAAATACAAGCGTTTGGCTTAAAGAGAGGATACATCTCACAATGAGCTCACCAGCATTACCAGCTGTGACCAGTTAACCACATTTACCAAATAAGGTAAGTTTTTTCAATGCTTGAAATCTTTCTGCAGTGAGCTCACTTCACTTCTCACTGGGTTTTCTACATAACTGCAGAGGTCATCTCTCTAACTCAGAGTTAGTAAATCACCAAGGCTCTCAGTGCAAATGTGGGCTGCATGCTCTCCAGAAGAGCATTCGGCTTGGGTTCATATTATTATTACTGAGGGTATGAAAGAAGAGAAAGATGCAAAGTCTACTCTAATGACAGAACAGTGAGAAGCTGTATTAAGCAAAACCTATTAGTAAAGTCAGTGAGAGATGTTTACTATTGTGAATAAAAATGGTAAACCTTACCTTATTTCTCTCAATATATTTATCCAGTTTCAAATATACTTCTTATTATCTAGCACTGAATCTATACAAACATATCCACAAATTCTGATAATTTTGGTTAACAAATGAGTCATCTTACCTACACAATCTCAAAAAACCAAAATAATTTTTTCCATTATTGACTGCTTTTTTTTTTATAGTGTAGAAATGGTTCACACAGACAAAAAAAAAGTTAAATATATGATGCGATATCCCGCATTCTTAAAGTAACAAACACTGTTGGGTTGTCCACTATATTTAGCAGTACATGTTGTGATTTGAAACCTCAACAAAAGCATGCAATTCTAAAGTTGGGTTTTACTTGGCCTTCTCTTAAATACTGAAATACATTCTACTGAAGAGGTAAAAAGAGTTCTTCATCTGTATTGCTTGTATGCAAAACCATAGCCCTAAACTGAGAATATATATTTGGCTTCAAGGGTAAAAGATGTCCATGAAGATAAATAAACTTGAAATAAATTTGAGTGTTTATGTTACAAATATGCCTTTCAGCTATTAATCTGTTCACGGACACGCCCAACTTAACCTTATTTTAAATTCTGAGGTTTTACAACATAGGACCAATCAAATCGTCTGTAATATCAGAATAGGTCCCATTTGCATGAATACGTAGAAGACTTGCAGGAGGTGAAAAGGGAAATTTGTTTCAGGCCTTAGACCAGGGGTTTGCAAAACGTTTTCTGCAAGGATCAGACAGTAAATATTTTATGCTTTGTGGGCCACATGGTCTCCAATACGCTGTTGAAATATGAGAGCCGCCATAGAAAACACATACATATATGAACATATATGTATTCTAATAAAACTTTATATCCAGATACTGAAATCTGAATTTCACATAATTTTTATGTCACAAAATATTATTCTACTTTAAAATTTTTAAACCATTTGAAAATGTAAAAACCACTCCTAGTTCATGGGCCACACAAAAGCAGGCAGCTGGCTGGATTTGGCCTGCAGTTTGCCTGTCCTGGTCAATACTGATACTTTTTTTTAATGTTGTAGCAACCAGGCACCCTGGGGCTACATGTTGTTTTCACTGCTAAATTTTAACAAGAAAAATGAAAAACTGAAGTTGTTTAAAGAAAAACAAGAGTTTGGTAAGTTTAAACAATGTCATAGTAAGAATGACTAAATGTCACAAAGATGTTCAACAAATGAAGATGCTTCCTGACACATACTGACCTTGGTGACTTTGACATTGGGTGCTCCAAACATTTTTTTTTTTTGGTGGATTAGACATAAAAATGTATGTATTTTAGATGTAACAAAATGTTTTAGTTAATTTTATAGGGAAAGTAGTCTGAAGTTTTTCATGATTTAGTTTTTAAAATTCTATGTTTCTTCCTAAATACTGATTCTTTATAAGGTTTCCACTTACTTTAATGTGTATTACAATGTCTTAATTTAAATTTGATACACATAAAATATAGGTGAGGGCAATAGGAACATCCTAATAAAACACCATTAAAATTTAAATGTTGGCATAATTAATTTGCAACAACCTCAAAGAATAAATTATAAGGTGCAAGAATTAGTATTCTATAAAAATGATTTGGAAAATCCTTCCTCTTTCTTCTTTCCTCTATCACCTAGATAATAAACTGATATTTTTGAGTGTTTTCTCAACAAACAAGTAACTATTACAGTATGGCGTATTCAGTGACAGTAGCCATTTTATCAGAGCTCCACGATTAACATTAAATGATGTGCATTACAAGCCCACCTATTCCTGAGGCTTGACATGTACTCCCACATTTTGTATCTGCAACTTGCTTTGAATGCCAAAACTATAAATGTGAAATAAAATGTTTCCAACTTTATTGTGCTTTTGTTAGAGTTTTCCACAGAAGTCAATATGAAGTCTCCTAAGTATTACAGAACATTTCTAAACACTCAAATTTGAAAAACAGAAATCACTGATAGATTCCCAACCACTACAAGGACCAATTGAAAGGCAGTAACCTTGAACAAAGAAGGTGTTAGTAAAAATAGCAATGTGTATAGCAGTGCTCAGTGCCCAAGTACATATCATGGAAAGCATTTAGAAGTATAAACTATCATGTAGCCAATTCTCAGTAGGGCAGCCAGTAGATGTGGTAGAGGAAAGAATGTGTCTACCAACAGAATCACCAGCTCTCGAATCAAGGAAACCCCCTTGTTTCCTAGAGAAGATACAAAGTTCACACGGGAAATTTTGTTCTGTGGACATGCTCCAAGTGGAGCTCCTGAATTCCTTGCTGTTGTCCCTATTGAAAGAGACGTAGAAAATTTTCATCTGTTAATTGGAGTATTTCCTTTTACCAGGTTGACTGTAAGTAACTGCTTAGAGCTCGCGTCCCAAGCCAACTTTTAAGCAATGCGCCACTCGGCCGGCCCCCCACAACCTATATTTTTACAAAAGATCCTTACACTAATTTTTTAGGTCAAATATACAGTTTTTAAAAGATTGATGCAATTTATAATGCCATACATAAATAGTAACTGATAAAATGCAGTGTAATCTCACTGTTGTCATTGATGAAATCAATACTGAGAGATCTTGAGAGTGAAACCTTCCTATAGTATTGGTCTTCAGACATCAACATAAGAATAATTAGGAGGAAAAACAGTGATAATCTTACCTACAATTTATTATAACCAAGTTAGAACATAAGAGTGTATCCTCCTGAGCACAGAGCAGTCATTTAGTCAAGTTATAATAACCTATATATGTATGTAAGCAGACATATATATTGAACACATTAAATTGACCTGAATTATTTGGCAGAATGGCTTTTGGGTTATGTCCCTATCTAGAATTCTAACTCTATGGGAGGCTCGGGTTTTCCTATGATAGGCAAGCTCTAAAATGGACATAAAAACATGATACCTCAGCAACTTTTGAAATACGAAGAGAAACTGAGTGGTGCCACCTGTCAAGTGCAGAGACTACCAGAGTGGGGTGGCAATAGGGTCAAATAGGGTGATAGTCACCTCACAGGGATGGTGTGAGGATGGTGATAACACATCATAAACCACAAAAAAAGGGTTTAAATGTGCATGATGGAGGCAGGTGTGGCATGGTCCCAAAATTACTGATTTAGGTGTCAGCAGGCTTGGATTTGAGTCCCAACCAGAGCACATGAGCACCTCTGGGTTGTTAGCAATGCTACTTGATCTTTCTGGGTCTCAGCCTAGTCATCTGAAAATGATACTTCCTACTTTCTAAGACTGTTATAAGTAATAGTGGTCCACAAACTGTAGAGTGTTATTAATTATAAGTAATGGCCATCAAAGGCCCTTTTGCTTTGTAGTCCTGTGAACCACACTTTATCAATATTTAACAGTCAACTCAGATCTGCCCCTCTCTGTCCACGAAACAAAATAAACCAAACTAACCTACATGAAAAATGGCCTGAGTTTTACTGCAATACTTCAGTTAATACTGACTAAAAAAGTATATACTAGCAATAATTATTATTAATTACAAAATAAAAGCAATTATCATCTTAGCGCTTACTATGTGGAAGGAATTATGCTAAGCAACTTACATGAAATGTCAAATTACGCTATTATAGCAATCCTATAAAGATGGTTCTATTATTTTCTTCATCTTTCAGATGGGGAAACTAAGGCTTTAAAGAGGTAATTAATTTACCCAAGATCACATTTCCTATAAGTATTAAGTGCCAGGGGGTTTTTTTGTTTGTTTTTTGTTTTTGATTTTTGATTGGGGAATTGGGGTAGAGGAACAGTGTTGAGGAATTGGGGAAGGGGACCAGCCAAGTTGTTGTTCTTCAGTCTTCATTGTGGAGGGCGCCAGTCGCCATCTGGCTTCCCGTCGGCAGCTCGTGGCCTCTAAGCTCAAGGTACTGTGTTCAATCTTAGTTGCAGGTGGGCATAGTCACCATCCCATGTGGGAGTCGAATCAGCAGCCTTGTTATTAAGAGCCCAGACTCTATCCACTGAGCCATCCGAGCGGCAGCTCAGCTCAAGGTGCCAAGTTCAGACTTAGTTGCAGGCAGGCGTAACCCACCATCTAACATGCAATCTTGTTGTTACACCAGCTGAGCCATCCTGCCACCTGTTGGCAGCTCAACGACAACTCAGCTCGGGCTCAGCGTCATTGGCCCATGTGGGAATCGAACTGGTGGCCCTGTTGCTCAGTGCTTGCACTCTTAAGCTAACTCTTAACCAACTGAGCCACTCGGCTAGCCCTTAAGTGCCAGGTTTTGATCTCAAGTTTGTATAACTTTGTAGAATTTGCTGTTAAATAAGACACTATCTTGCTCTCCAAATGAGCTAACCAGCCAATTTTCCTTCTTTGAGAATAAAATAAAAAAGGAATTAGCACCAAACATCTGGTGGTGCTACTAAGGAACTATATAGGCTTTATCTCATTTCCGCTTAAAATCTGACTTTACTCCTTACTAGTCACATGACCAGAGCCCATCTACATAGCTAGTCCATACTTCAGTTTCTTTATGTATAAAATGAGTTTAACAATTTTCTTATCTAACATGTTGGTTGTGAAGATTAAATGAGTTTACATTTAAAGTGCTTAGGGCAGTACTTGTTTAAGTATTATAAAGGGTAATATTATTGTTAAAAAAAAAGACCAAATAACAAAATTTATAATTCTACACCCCTATTTAACATAATAGGTTTTACTGACAAGAGGTACAATAAAGGGAATTACGAGTAGTTTCAAAATAACTATTAAATGGTTTATAGTTTGCCCAGAGAATTCAGTCCCAAATAGTTCTCACCAGAGAACATCTGTTCAGGAGACAGACACTCAGTGGCCACCAGCAGGACATGAAAAACGAATCCTGACTATTCTCTGTAGGACCTATTGGCAACAGGAGGAAAAGTAAGGCAACTAAATCCATACTCTGACCTTATAAACCATGTTTTTTTGGGGTTGTTCTCATCATGAATCCAAGGTATTATCCATTAAATTAGATGAAAAACTCAGTTCAGTGTCAAAAACTTGATAATTTGGAATAAGTAAAGCATCTGTAATCCTAGATTCTGTAAGCCACTTGGACTATTTGAGGCAACAAATTACAGTGCAGCCATTTTTCACATGAAGGAAGGCTACGGCTATAACAGGAATTAATCATGACAATTCTCCAGACTTCTTTCTTTTAGATGCTAAATGCTAAAATAATTACATGGTAAGGGATGTTTAAAAATAAACAAATGTTCAGAGACAGAACCAAACTCTACTATAGACAGAACAAAGGGACAAGAATTATCACGTTCCATTAGAGTCTTCAATATGAAATCAGTGTAAAGAAAACCAAGTTGTATTTTGAAATAACTAATATTATATTGTTCATTTTTGTATTAAAACCACAGAGGAATGTTCATATGATTTCTATCAAGGTCTAATTAAAAATGAAAACCAGTCTTGAAAACATTTCCCATAGAAATAAAAATGTATCTTGTAACTTTTATGGGCAGTATTTCTCAAGTCTCTTCATCTCTAATGAAATCAGACAATGTTAAGTGCCTACTGTGTGCTGGGAATTTTTAAATCAAGGGAAAATATATTAATATATAACTACACTTGATTCAAAGTGGACAAATTTGGACATATTTGAAACATTTTTATAAATAAGATATTTCACATTAAATTATTTGTTTGCTAAAGGTAAAGAAAATAAAATCTCATAAAGAGTATTCTAAAGTGCAGCCTGGAGGAGCTGAAAGACTGCTGCTGTGGATTAAAAAGGGGTTCTATAACAAATCTGACCGTAAGTAACCTTAGAGAGCGATCTGATCATAAATACCTCACTGGGCAGGTCATGGTGGGTAGACACGCCCCAGCCTATAAAAAGGTTATTTTTGTCTTAAGAAAGCCCTGTCCATTTTTTTGGACATCTAGGTTAACACACTTTTGAAAAGCTTCTTTTTCAGACTCCTCCAAAGTGTAACCGCCCTCAAGATAGCACATAATCTTGTGAACTATCCTGTAATCCAATCATAGAGATTTCCCTGCCTTGTTTTCTCCCATATCTATGTGATCTTCCTTATATTCCCGCAATTCCAAATGTATAAAAGAAACTGCAGACTGTCATTCTGGGGAGCATGTGAGATCTTGCTTCCCAGCATGTCATCAGTTTGGCTCAAATAGACGCATATAAAAATTCTTTATAGGTTTGGACATTCTTACATCAACACTGTCTGAGGAATTGCACTCTAGCCCTCACTGCGCCATCCCTCGGTCTGTTTATATGTGGAAAATGAGTCCCTGGCCTTCTGAAAGTCAGTTCCATCTCTTAAAATATCTAATAGTCCAGTATACATACATACATACACACATACACACACACACACACTCTCTCTCTCTCTCTCTCTCTCTCTCTCTCTCTCTCTCTCTCTCTCTCTCTCTCCCCCACAATGTATTTGTCTTTGATCGGGAAATCAGATATGGAGTTTTACCTACATTTTGGAGTCAGTTTATGTAGGAACAAGTGTGGAAAGTGCAGACATGACTTACAACGGATTCTCTCTGGGGACAAGTAGGAGATTTCCAATATAATCAATGAAGTGTAATTGTCAATTAATATAAAATCGTGGAAACAAGTTATAATTCATCTTGCTCTATAATAATGCTGTTCTCTGTATATTCATATTTTGGAAATTCTAGTTGGCATTAATCATTCTGAATACCTACTTCCACTCATGTCTAGAATTTAAATCGGCAGTATATCAGGAGACAAATTAAAGAAACCAAACATTCAATTCTACACTCTGACACATGTAATATGCCAGGCCTGCAACACAATTCTATGTTGCATATACATTAGGCAAAGAACCTTTAAATAAATAATACATTCCTGACAACTGTTTATAGATAAATCTTCTAATGTTTAAAAGCAGGACCCATCTCCTCTGCCCTTGAGTTCAAGGACCCCATCATTAACCTTTCCTAATGCCTCTCACAGATGCACGGTGCCTTTTTCCCCACAACTGTAACTCACGCGGCTTCCCTTTGCACAGCCAAGTATCAGGTGTCTCAAAGTTCCATAGAGTACACTACATAGGAAATGTTTGTGGTCCATAGACTTTATCCACTCCAGTTAAATAGGATCATCTGCTTTTGAGGAGAGGGCCGATTTGACTCAGCATTTTCCACTTGGACCAGCCTAAGGGGGCTGCTGACTGCAGTGGAAGATTCTACACTTAATAGACACGCCTGCCTTCCAGCTGGCTCATTGGCCTAAACAGGCTCCTGGGAAACCTGCACTATAAAGACTGAAAAGCAGCAGTGTCATTTGTACAATTTACTTTATTTACCATGTAAGAAAATACCTAAGTAAAACAGGGAGTAAAGCAATAGAAAATATGATCCCCTTCAAGGAATTTTATTCCTATCAAGATGTTTCTGCAATAACAAAAGAAAACTGACCCATATGTATATTTTAGAAGAGAATGCCTGTTTTTTATGCACTTTACTGAACAAGAATGACTTAGAATCTTAGAAACAATTTAGTACTATGAGCATCAGGCAAATAAAATACACAGAATCATCACCACCAAAATCCCAAGTGCAATAATCTTTATGCTGAAGATTTCATTTGAATTCATTTGGCCACAATTAAACCTCTCAATGAGCAGGCCAAGGCATAGTATACTGCGGTATGCTCTTAGTTGGTCTGTCCAGCAATTGAGATGTTTAAAAAATAAAATGAATAGGTATGATTGCTCTTGCTACTACAACTGTAGCTAATCTAAACCTTCAAATAAGAATAATCCACACACAAGTGAAAAATTACGATTTAGATGGGCCAGAAAACTTTGAATCTCCTGTACTAGAGAAATACTTTTTCACAAAGCTCTTTAATTTTACAAAAAATATCTTTTTTTTTTTTTTTAAGATTTTATTGGGGAATTGGTGGAGGGCACTGTGGTAGGGAATTGGGGAAGGGGAACATTGTATTTTTCCAGGACCTATCAGCTACGAGTCAGTTGTTGTCCTTCAATCTTAGTTGTCAAGGGTGCAAGCTCAGCTCCATGTCCAGTTGCCACTTTTCAATCTAGTTGTGGGGGGTGGGGCAAGGGGGGCAGCTCTATGCGGGAGTCGAACCGGCAACCTTGTTGTTAAGAGCACGTGCTCTCACCAGCTGAGCCATCCGGCCTCCCCCTGGAAGCTCAGCTCAGGCGCAGCTCACTGGCCCATGTGGGAATCAAACCGGCTACCCTGTTGCTCAGAGCTCGCACTCTAACCAGCCAGCCCCACAAAATCATCTTTAATGAAGTGAAATATTGTAACCAAGGCTGTGAAGTAAAATAGTGTGATTTCAGCTCCACCGTCTGTCTTCTCAGCTCTGTGATCTGGTGCCACTCATGCATCATTTTCCTCATAGTAAAGCAGGTGTAACACCTGTACTCCTCTCACAGGATGCTTTAAGGATTTAATTAGGTCACAGATGTAATAGTGAAAACCCCTACAATATTGATGTCAAGAAAGATCAGTTATTTTCATTCTTGAAAAGCCTCCTCCTTGCTCTGGGATAACACACTCTTTTTTTTTTTTTTTTTTTAGCTGAGCCATCCTGCCATCTGTTGGCAGCTCAGCGGCAGCTCAGCTCGGGCCGGGAATCGAACCGCTGTTGCTCAGAGCTCAAACTCTTGGGATAACACACTCTTGTTTTTTGCTTCCTTCTTCTGCTCCTTCCTTTAGTCTCCTTACCTGTCTTGTTTTTCTCTCCCCAAACATTAAATGTTGAGAGTTCTCAGGTTCTATGGGACCTAGATTCTCTTCTCACTCCATTCTTTCCCAGCAGGGTCTAATCTACTCTGCCAGAATTTTCATTACCACCCAGAGAACAACAATCTCCAAAGGTGTACTTCTAATTCAGATCTGATTACACACCTGCCAACTCAACATCTCCACTTGGATGTTTTGGAAGAACCTGAAATTCATTATTTCTAAAAGCCAAACTCACATCTTTGCCAACAAACATAAATTGTTGCCTATAGCACAAAGTGGCTCCAAAACCACCCAATTATGCAACCTAGAACCCAGGGAATCATCTCTGTAATGTCCTGTTCCTCACTTCGCAGTATTAAACCCATTTCCTACCTCTTTTCATTCTACCTCTGGAATACACCCCTTTGTCTCCACAGCCATTATCACCTTCTGAATCAAAAGCCATGATCCTATAGCTCCCAGACTGGTTTTCCTGCAAGCAGCCTCACCTCCTCCGATCCATGCACGACATGCAACTAGAGCGATGTTTTAAAAAAGCAAATATAATATCACTCCTCTACCTACAACTTTTCTTTGGCTTATCGGTGCCCTTAGAATAAGGAATAAAATACTGTAAACCATCAATAAACTTGAACATGTTCTCTGTCTCCACAGTCCTCTATATTCCAAACACATGAGATCTTTTTCCTTTAAAATGCTGGGTTCTTTCCTTCTTCAAGGCCTTTATTCACCCTCACTCTGTTCCTTCTTTAGAAATGTATGGAACGTTCTTTACTGGCCACCCCTCTATCCCAATATCTAGCTATTTCTTTCTCATCATGTATTTCTCTGCTTCACCAATACCTCCTCCGGGAGGTCTTTCCTGGTTCTCAGGGCAAAGCCAGTTCTATTAATTATACTCTCTCGAAGCACCCTGGCACGTTTTGCATCAAAATTCTCAGTGCATTTGTACTTACTTTGCTGTCTGTTTTCCACAGAAGATAATAAGGGACAAACGTGCAGGAAGCATGCCTGTTTTATTTATAGTTGTATCCTTTAATCTTAAACACCATGATTGCCACAAGTAGGCCAGTCATGACACTGATAAATATTTGCTGACTTAAACATGAAGATGGTTCTGGCTTAGTCCCTGACTTAATAATTGCTCATAATTGATGGAGAAATGTACATAAAACTAATTCAAGGCAGAGTGTGATAGCTTGGTATATGAAATAAGCATAAGGACTACTTGATTCTGTGAAAAGAAACACAGCATCAATTATGGAAGCGGAATGAACGTATGAGGAAATGACTATAGAAGGAAGGCTTCTTTTCGGTGGGAGATAAGCCATGGAGAGCGAGCAAGACTTCAACAAATGAAGCATAAGAAATATTCCAGGGAGAAGGAAAAGTCGGGGCAAAGCCATGGATAGAGTCAGGGTATAGACAGAGACTGGTGAGCAGACAATTGTGCCTGATGAGGGAGGTATACTGAAAGGCAGAAAATGGCCACACTGGGAAAAGCTTTCATCACCAGCATTACACTCTCTCTCTCCAGGGGAAGCAATGAAGGTTTCGCCACTGAAGAATGGTAATCACAGAGGGGAAAATGGCGTGAACAGATTAGGATGGGAATGTGGAGACCAAGGAGTAAGCTATTTTCAATATTTCAGACAGAAGAGAGGGAAGAAAGGAAGGAGAATAATTCTACAGAATGGATAACACTACTCAAATGGGGGTGGGGTCTGCTACTGACTGAATGGAAAACCAAAACAGAAAGGATGGAAGATGATGAGTTCTGATTTGGAAATCCTCAATTTTTTGTGCTTACATAACGCTGTGCAGGTAGTTAAAATGTAGATCTAAGAAAGAGGGTCAAGTAAATTTCTGAAAATATTAGGCTCATGGAAAATTTAATTGGTATGTAATCAATTAAACATTACTGCAAAGGCTTGACAAACACTCTCTAAGGTTTTTCCACAAACACATGTTTTTATTAATAATGTAAAAATGCAAAAATAAAAGTTCTAATTACTGCCTAAATTTTCAATATTCCCTGTGCCTAATTTTGATTTTAAAGGTGTTAGAAACAAAGTTCATAATTTTACCATAATTTCACACCCTTGAAAATAGTTAACTTCCTACAATTGTTGGGATGGGAGGAGCTCACTTATAATAGCATGCTGACTTTTTCTCTATTCAGTAGAAGAATAATATCTTTTATGTTTAAAAGAATTCCAGTCTTTGTAATAGGCTCTGTGCAAAAGTTAAAAATGACGTGCAGAATTTTTTAAAAGGTCATTCTAATTTCAAAAATGTTAACATCTGAAATTATGTCATCTTTAATTATCAAGAGAATATCTGGAGAATAATAAAATGTAACACTTACTTTTGCTGCACCTATCTGTTCTTTTCGAAATTTCTCAAGTGGCGCAATTAACACATCATTAGCGTTTTGAATCTGAAATGAAAAATGGAAATACATTATATTCTGCATAATTTCATGCAAATATTGAAAAAAGATGGCTCCTTTATTCACCTTATTTAAATAAACAGCTTTTGTTCTCTTGTTTGCTTCTGTAAATGAAATAAAAATACCTCACATATTGTAGTCTTTTTCTACTTTATAATTAAGCTGTTCTCACAAATTATGTCACTTGATCCTAACAATAATGTGAATAATCTGAAAACAAGTACATATGGTAAGATCTTAGTTAGAATAAGAAATGTAACTATTCAAAGATATAACTAAGAAATAGCATATCAGATATTAAATTTACAAATACTTTTAATTATGCTGTTTTGATGTAGTCAGTTCAAGCATCATTTTAAAATTGAACTATATAAAAGCTCTTCCATTTTGTCTCTAGAATATTGTAATTCTACAGCTGCAAAATAAAATTGGCTCATTTTTTCCCCTATTTAATTAGGACCCTTACATTTGGGATTTGTTTTAATGTTCTCATATTTCCAGATCTACTAAAATAGTATGTGATTTCTTTTCAATGAATAGTATCTTAGCCCCAAACTCCAAACTGGGATTTACTTACAACTTTAAAACACATGAATCTTTTAATAGATCTGTAAAAATATGTGAGAGGGTTCTAGGTATGGGACCAGGGGCCGGTTGTAAGGCGACAAACATTTCTAAGGGTAACATTATGCTGGAAGGAAATTTTTGTTTAAAAAATCCTTTAGAAATAATTAAAATTAAACGTAGGATCTTAAATTTTCTCAACACAAAAATAAATGGTAATTATGTGACAGGATGCAGGTGTGAGACAATGCCATGGTGGTAATCATTTTGGTGGTAATGGTGGTAATAATGTATAAATCAACACACTGTACACCTTAAACTTATACAACGTCATATGTCAATCACATCTCAATAAAGTTTGAGGGAAAAAATTAGGCCCAATTAACAAAATTTATAATTTATTCTAACACTGTGATAACATGATCAATATATAATTAGCAAATGCTAAAATGAAGGAAAAGCTATGTTTAAAATATATTATTCTATTTTAAAATAGGCTAAATGCTATATATAGAAGCTCCTTATATTATTTTACAACTTCTCTGTAAGTCTGAAACTACATCAAAATTTTAATAAAGGATTTTACTTTCACTTATTTTCACTAGTTATTCTCTAGTCAATTTCTATTTCTTCAATCCCATCATCTAAATGCACAGATATAGTATATACAAAAATTGAAACTAGAGTGTTAATGCCTTTCATGATTCAGTCCTTCTCTGACTAGCAGAAAAATGAGATGACAGATCTTAAAAAGAGGACCCCAAATCTTGTTATGTGAAAACCTACGAGGTAGATCAATATTCACAATTCTTTCTAAGACACTAAGGGGTCTGGATTCCTATGACATCCACCACCTAGTTCCCATTTGTGAGCTCAGGCAGACTTCCCACCAGATACATTGTGCAGGCCTCTTACTTAGGCACGATTGGAAACAGTAGCAAACTAGCTCGCTTTTCATTCTCACTCTCTAAATCCTCTTTGCCCTCACAAAAGCCCCAAAACACCTAAACACACACATAAATATCCAGACTTTACAGACATAATAAATAGCTGATGCTGCCTTTAAAGTTAAATTTACATAAGGGGAAAGACCATGTCAGGGACACTTCAGTGGAATTTGGAAAAATAGCAAAAATAAAGGCTAACATTTACTGAATGTTTATGCTGCAAACAAGCATGATCTAATGTATTTAAAGTTGGTGAACTTCACAGGGAGAGATTTCTCCTGTGGTGAACATCCCAACAATGAGGCTGAACAAGATGGTGTGCAGTACAGCGCTTAATATGTGGATTTAAAATAAAAAGTACCTGGGTTTAAACTGGGTTCTGTGGCGTACAAGCTGCTCTTTAACCATGCTGAGCAACAGCTGCACAATCTACCCAACAACTTGGTTTACATACAGTAAGTGCTCAAAACCTATAGTTGCTAATATTTCCAAATACACATAGATAATGAATCTCATTCTGTGTTTAACTACTTAATACACTTCTATATCTGAATCTACTGTATTGCTCTTTGAAGTGTATCTATGCGCACATGACGAGGAGGTATGTTCCCATAAAAGTTCCCAAAACAGACACCCTGGACTCTCCCACATGTAATCACTAAGTATTTATACACGTGCCAAGCACACTGCTGAGATCTATGGAGAAGAGAAGAAATTAAGGCATGGGCTATCACCTTCCAGAAAGTTAATGTCTACTTGGGAATGGGGGGAATGTGTTTATTTAACAAGTATTTGAAGCTTGTAATACACTGGTCAAAATTTCAGAAAAAGTGAAACGACAAAACTGAACACAGTGAGAATAGTTACATGATAAACTATGCTGAATGCCTTAAAAAGACATTAGGATTCTGACAACAGGAAAGATCCATGAGAACTAAATGGGTCAACGTAGTATTTGGACTGTGGATATGAATTGGATGCACCGAAGAGAAAACGTACTCTAGGAAAAGAGAGCACCATGAATAAAGGCGAGAGGGTAGAACAGGGCATGGCAATGTGGGGAGGGGAAGCGGAGTGCACAAAAAGAGCATTTACTGAGCTCTCATTAAGAGTCATTCATGATTGTGAGTATATTGACCATGTTATAGGTCCTCATTTCACTTTTTAAAAATGGGGTTAGCAGAGTGAATGTGAAGCATATTGAACAGCTCTGGCACATAGACTCCATAGAATAATATATTACTATTACTGTTATTACTATTAATATTCTTATTATTAACTGATACAAACATTATCTAATTGGAGAAAAGAGTATCCATTATTGGTAGGAAACTCAACTGGAATAAGTAAGGAAAAGCTGAATTACACCCATAATCTAGGCAAAGCAGCCTGAACATGGAGTGACTATTGGCTTGTCAACAAAACAGAAGATTTTATTTACTCTTACAAAAGCTTGCTCTAGGAAGACAGCAATATGTGGGATATTTTGAAAAGGAAGACATAAAGGCAAAATATGCCAGATGAATTGGCAGATGGGTAGCAGGGAATTGCAGAGACAGCTTTTTGGGAAAACATAAAAAAGGACCCAGAAGGAGAGGAATCAAAAGTGGCGAGTTTTTTGCCTCAGGCACCAGAACTTTGGCATCACATTAAGAACCAGGGTAAAAGAGAGTCGAGGGAGTACGTTTGGTGGAGAAGGGTGGAAAACAATGAATTTCACTTTGGAACTATTAACGTTTGATGGCATGGGAAGATTCAAAGAACTATTTTGGCAGAATATCCCACCTCAAAATGGTAGAACCAATTAATATGAATGAAATGTTTTTTACTGGGATGGGAAGGATTAGGAAAAGGAGTGGATAGGCGGATCCACATACTAAGGCATTGGCACCCCCATTCATATGCAATAGTTTAAATTTTTGTCAAAACCCTTATGTTGCTGTTATCTAAATATGACCTGGGAATAAAACAAAACCTGAGGAGATGTGATCATTAACAAGTATTATTTCCTATCTCTATGTCTTCATTTTCTCTTTTGTTTTTGTATTTGCTCAATTTTTGCTCTTTCTTCTCCCTACTCTCATTCTATTAATGTGAAACTAAAAGCATTAGATAATAATAATAACAATAATAATAATAATAACAATAACAACAGTAATAAAGTTCTAGAGGTAATAAACAGAAAAAATGAGGAAGAGGGAGCAAAACATCCAAGAGTGACAGATAACAATACATAAGATCTATTGAGGGTTTACTATGTACCAAGTACTATGCAACGCTCTTTATAATATCAAGATTAAAGTCAATTTTATATTAGTAATGATGTTCTAAATCTAAAATTCATCTGGAATGTATTGAGAATGTGAGTGTTTAAGTTAGCTCCAGTTCCATTTGAATCTTGGCACCAAAACCGCTAAGACTCAGTGTCTTCATCCCTGTACCTCTTAAGGTTTTTATAAAAATTAAAGAACTATGTATATTGTATTTTACAAGTAACAAGCATAGATTTGGCATATGGCAGACATTCAATAAATGTTTGCTTCTTCACAGAATTCACAATGTCTACTGTGTTCAGAATTATTGTTAAGCACGCTTAGAATTTCCCAAGATCATTTAAAATGTGGTTACTGAAAGGTAGAAAATGAAATCCAAAATCATTTAACAGAACAGTATCTATCTAGAGTACCCATCTACAGTAGTAGATAACCAGGAACCTAATTTTTCCATAAAACACTATAACACATGGATGGATTTACATCTGAAACATGACATTCTGTTTGTGTGCAGTCAATGGACTGCTGTTCACAATATGTGAATCTAAATTCAAGGGATCAAAATGCAAATGCCAACACTCAAAGGGCACAAAGTGGATTTATAACCCCATGTGGCTGCTTCTGAACCCCATATTTGCATATTCCCCAGGGAACACATGCCTTCCATCCCCACACACTGGTCAATCACATGGATGGAAAATTCTTCAATTCTGAAGTCATCCAAGTGTGAAGTAAAGAAGGTGTTTAAAAATTTGGTAAGTTTAAAGGGTTACTGTTGCTACTGCATAATACAGGGTATACAAAATGATGGAAAACAATTTAAAAATGTGAATCAGGGTTACCTCTGGTGACCTAACTTTTACAAGGTTTAAAACAATTCTAGAAAAATGCATTTTTGGCTCATATGGAACTCTTTCTCCCCAGATTTACCCAAGAGGCTTGACGAAACTCCTTCCAGAAAGTAATACTGGGGGTGGGGGTGGAGTGGGGTGGGGGGAATCAAGTCACTCAGTTCAGGAGATTCAAGATCCCATAATATTTGTGGAATGTGTTACTTTGCATGACCTTACTAAGAGGCTTTAGGAAATATACAAAGGCAATTTTAGTATTATTCTCCCTGGGTATTGATCATAGAAGTTCTTGAAAAAGTCTTATTTCAGTAATTAAGGCACAATTGCTTATAAACTATTTTATAATTCTTAACCATTACCCACACCTCAGGCTTAAACAACTTATCTTTATAGGTATTGGTCTATTTTAAAATCCAAAAATAATTACCAACTATTTCACTTATTTTCTGTAGCAAAGAAGCAAAAATCTAATATTGGATAGTGGTTTACAATACCGTGTTACCTGGTAAACACACTTTAACTGTGGGTGTGTTACATTAAGCCAGACAATTAAGTTTCCTGTCACTTTTCTTTTGCTATTTCAAGTGGTTCTAATAAACAACCACAAGGGAGTGCTCATAAGTCACTCAAAAGTAATGGCTAGAAATGTTTGTATGTGGTTAGATGAATGATTCTCCAAACACGTTTGGGTTTTTCTTTTTTTTCCTGTAAGTACACGTGAATTATAATTTTCTATAGACCACGTATTTTCAAGTGCTACACTATAGGAATTTCCAATGCTTGCTTTCACTGCTGAGAACCTTACAATAACGTGTTTGTCCAACAAAGCGAGTAGCAATGGACTACAAGAAATCTGAAAAGTAATTCTCCTTACATTTTTAAATTCTCTCCCCTCTCCATGGGTTGGATCCAGTATAGGTGCCGGTCACAGATCATCATTAATCAATGATTAGCGTCCCATTATCCTGCAACTTATTCAATAGCATCAGGATGTAAGATTACAATTCTTTTACCTCAACCTTTCAAATAAAAGACTCAAAGTTTTGAAAAGAAGACTTAATGATATTCTGCAGTGCTATCTAAAGCAACTGTTTGAGAAGGCTACAATAGACTACACAATTTACAGATATAAAACTCAGATGGTGTACAGTTCATTGCTAAAATAATTTCTGGTTGAAATGCCTATGTAGCCCATCCACACAAGTGGAAAGATCACAAAGATATATAATAATGAGTGGATTGAACATCATCAATGCAAAAGATACCTACAAACAGTCTCTGAGGTAAGAACAGATTATCTTCTCATTGGTTTTCGCGGCTGGGAAAATCAGATGAAAATCCTAATTTGGGGATTACAGACAAGTAATCTCTCCCCTACCTTGTTCCAACCCCTGTCCTGTTCCTGTCTCCCAAATAGCCTCCCAGGATGAAGCTCCTGCAAGTGGTTTAGGAATACACTGAGGCTCATTCCTAGATACTGGCCAAGTTTAATGTCCACAGCTGTGCAACAGACAGTGTGTCTCTAGGTCATAAACCCAGTTCTTCTAAACTAGAACTCAAAAGCAAACACTCACATAACTGTGGAGATGAACATACGACCAAAACCGACATATAATAAAGTCATTCATATAATAAAGTCAAAGACTAAGTACATTTTATTTTCATATCCTGTAATATGAGCAAATTACTCTAAAAACCATGTCTTTATCTTTAAAAAGTGCTATGTAAGGTTATCTGGGTGCCACAGTAATCCATTTAATTTCTACTTGAATGTCACTTGCTCCCTTTCTATTGAGTAGTTCAGTTCTACTTATTAAGCCAGTATTCCATTATGAACCCACCCCAGTGGACCTCATTTGTTCAGATCCAACTCTTACTTAAAGTTAATATTACTTTCATCTTTTCTTTACCATAACCAGTAGTAATACTTTTCTTGTAAGACTGTACAAGGAAAATAAATGTAAGTGTTTGAAGAATGGCGCTATATGGATCCCCTCTATTTCAGAAGATAAGCAGAGGTAGTACACTCTCTAGGAGAGGACCCTCGTTTGTATGCAACTCTTGGTTTATACCCTGACAACTGTGCAATGTTAAGTTAC
This sequence comes from Hipposideros armiger, assembly GCF_001890085.2. Classification (NCBI taxonomy): domain Eukaryota; kingdom Metazoa; phylum Chordata; class Mammalia; order Chiroptera; family Hipposideridae; genus Hipposideros; species Hipposideros armiger. The sequence goes on from NW_017732534.1 coordinate 241,621, forward strand.
TCAAACTCACCAAGCCTCAGTTTTCCCTTCCGTATAATGAAGACGATAATATGCCTTTCTCTCATAGCCTGTTTATAAAGATTAGATTTTATATTTTGTGTATAATGATCACAAGAGTTTATGCATATAAAGTTGTACTGGCCTCCTATTAAATTCATTCTTTTGATCAGGCCAACTGTAATGCATATATCATTTTTTAAAAAATGACCTACAAAGTTGCTACTGGAGTTATACAATGTGAGAGTGAAATCTCACCAGCAAATACTGGCTGGGAAGGCTTCTTAAATGGAACAGAGTGGTTACCAGGGCCAACAGCAAGCAGTCCTCTGCTTCTAGAGCTTATGACCATCCTACTATAACTCTAATTAAACTTGACTACTTTTTAAATAAAACCATCTGTACTCATATGACGAGGGAGTAGAAAAGCATTCATCCAAGTAGGAATTGACCATTTTCACAGAATCTGGCTGAGAAAGTGGAGGACAGGGGTACACTGCAAAATTGCCTGTAATCCACCATGATCTCATAATGTCATAACTCTAGGTTGCAGCAAATGAAATTCTCTGAATACTGTTATTTGGACCAGAAAGGTAAGTTATTTATCTTAGCTTTGTTGTTCTTAAACTACTTTTGCTTTATTCCTTCCTACCTAGCAATCTCTAATGGGAGGTTAAACCGAGAATATTTTTAAAGCATTCAAGCATTGGGGAAAACATTTGTAAACACCAGGTATCAACATAACATATTAACTCCTCACAAACTTGTGTTTTATTGCCATCCTGACTATTACTTGTTCATTTGTACTCTAAAATAATGAAGGCTTAAAAAAATCAGCAGGAAAAAAAAGGTCAAACTGCTTTTCAGCTATAAATAACAAGATATGTAAAAGGTCAAATTAGAATTGACACCTTAAAAGCTACTGAAATTACTCGCTCCCAACATCCTGCACATACATTCCTGTAATAAATACTTTTCTATCAATTTTGACCAAAATTATACATTTAGCAAAGCACTTTCATAGAATATATGGCTGCATTACCTCAAAGGTCATGCAAAGATGTTGAATTTAAAACTACCTTTGAGAACACAGGCTCCAGAAGATATAATAAATGCTACAACCTCAGTTGTTTCAACAGATTAATTAATCACCTCTGCATTTTGCAGATACTGGTGAGGCTACTACTTCAGCCAGTCCTCTACCTTTGGACATACTCAGGAAATCCCATCTCTGCTGAAACTGTGTACGTCTGGTGGCTGTGCTACTAGGTTCCAATAATGGGCTCATGTTTGTTAACACTATAGGAGATGGCCAGATTTTCCCATAACACAGCTGTCCCGTGTATATCAATGTCCTTATAGCGATGAAAACATACCTCCCTTCCCTCTCCCCCGCCTTAAAAATCAGAAACACTGTATATCCTGAGCGGAGCCAATTATGGCCTTTAGATTTTTTTTCCAGGTTCTATCTCTTAGCTTAGAGGGATCAAAGTGGCTTAATGTATGAGGGCAGGAGGAAGGAGTCTCAACAAATTGATAATTTATGTAATTCAATGCTTATCTCCCCCTCCCTTTAAATTCTATTTTTTCTTGCTAATATTCTTCCACCCTTCTTGGTATTCAGTACGAAGAATATATTTGGAGAGAGAAATGAAAATCACTCATCTGTTTTAAATTCTTCATTTGTGAATTTAAGCAAACATCTAATAGTCTTGGCAAGTTTATAAAAGAACTGAAAATACATTAAATTCCCAGAGTCAGTCATTTTACAGCCATTACATTTTAGTAGCTGAATGTTAATGTATTTTAATCATAATTGCTCAATATTTACGTAATGCAGATTATTAAAGCCTTAAGAAAGATTTAAGCTGTCCCAATATGTATGCAATTTCTTCAATTGCTAATTGCAGTTTTACAATAATGGGGACAGGATGGAAGGAAAGAGAAAGAGAGGGGAGAGGGGAGAAGAGAGGAAGAAATTATGCAGGATAGACATGCATATAAAAACAAAGTAGAGATGGACCTAATATAAGGAGTGACTGAGAAGGATTACAAAGATAGGTTGGGGGGTCGTGGTGTGCTGGGGCAGGCCCATAGAGGCTGGAAACCACAGTGCACATGTCTTCCCAGCCTGAATTCAGTGACCTTGGATGGAGATCAGCTGAGGTGGGAGTATTCACGGAAATGAACAAGCATTACAAATCAGGGATGGAGGGAGAGGCCCACCACCACCCCCACCACCCCTAACCCCCAGTGCTTGCTGGCAGCTAACTTTTTACTAGCACATCACTGCTTAAAACTAAACATGTATTTGGAAGACACCAATATTAAATTACAAACAATGACAGAGCGCTAACTATACAAGATTTCTTTTATCTAGTTATTAAAGCATCTCTTTTAAACATGTATCTGTGGGCTTATAACATTTCTAATTTAGTATGTCTTTTCCAATACCCAAACGATTAAACTCCTTTCTACTTCTTTACACTGAAACTTATTTTTACACAAAGCAGGACTGTTGGATTTCTGGGCTTCTACAGCAACGCCTTGAACAAACTTCTACTATAGCACGGATGCCAAATAGTTTTAGCTTCACAAGTCTACCTGAGTGATAGCAGGTTTCTGTGGCGCTGGGTTGAGAATTCAGAAGCTGATTTTGATATTAAAGGAATGATCACAGAATGCCGGCTATAAACATCTCTTGCTAACAAGAGTGACAGTAGTCATGCTGCCTATTATCTATTTATATATCGATCTTTCCAGCTCTATAAAGGTAGAGATAATGTCTTATTGATTTTTTTAATAGTCATTGCCTAACAAAGTGCCTTGCATTAGTAGAAACTCAACATACCATTGCTAAAATTGATGAATAAAGTTATTTCTGATACCTATAATAGGTACCTGTAATGAGTTACTATAGCAAATACTGTTCCTCTTATTACTGAGGATGGCAACCTACCTATAGAAAACTAAGTATTTTTGAAAATAAGGAAAGTTTTTCTATAGCATGTACTCTGATATAACGTATTTCCCCATGTATAAGACGCACCTTAATTTTGGGGCCTGAAATTTGAAAAAAAAAGTATTACATAAAGTTACTGAAGTTTTATTCATCATAAAATTCATACAACTCCTCATCACTTGCGGGAAATGCAAGTAAAAAAATCTACAACCACTGTATAAGACGCACCCAGTTTTCAGACCCCAAATTTTTCAAAAAAGGTTGCATCTTATACATGGGGAAATATGGTATGTGGTATAACATAGGTAGCAATCTATCCATCTATCTATCCATCTACCTATCTATCTATCTATCTGGGGCGCAATCTGAAGCTAAGCTCACTGATATCTTTAGAAAAGATTCAGTCACAAAAAAAACAATTAATTTACAATTCTTATATTCACACAAAGTTCTTTACTTATAAATTGGTTTTGGAAAAATATGTATATACTACTGTACTTCAAGTCAAAACTTCACAGAGGACTGACCATATCATACAAATAGCCAGTGAAATGGAAAGAGCAGTGACCCCTCAAAAGTAAGAGACACCAATAAGCTTCCATCTTCTCCCTAACTCCTTTTGTTTTTAGGTTCATTTCACTACTAGGCTGAGCTGAAAACTCAAAAAATGAAAAAAATGATATGGTTCTGTTAGATTTTAGGTGGAAACCATGAAAGGGTATCAGAATAAGTTATAGAGTAACAGGCCTGAAATCATGAAGAAGAAAAGCAAACCAAGGTCAGTCCCATCAGGTAAGTGGGAAAATGGATTCTAGAGTGGTACACAGACACAATCACTGAACACGTACTACCATGGGCCAAGATAGTTCTTCTGCAATACTTACAACAGCTGTATGAAGAAGGTACTATTATTATTCCTATTTTTCAGATAAGGAAAGGAGGGCCAAAAAGGCTAACTCATTTGCCCAAGACCACAAAGAGTTAATAGATGGTAGAGTCACATGAACTCAGGCAGCCTGACTCTGGAGTCTGCATTCCTAACCGCTCTACTATACCACATTACACCACTCCCGGATAATAAAAAAACACTGCAGGACCAAAAACAGACTTATTTTGCACCCAAATAAAGTTATGAAACGTAAGTATAGCTATCATTAAAAAAAGAAAAAGCAAAAGCAAAAAGTAAGTTGTAGCTAAAGTGATGAGATATTTTTTTAAATTTTCTGATTTCTAAACCTTGAAACGAAGATATTATTTTCCGTATTACAAATCTCTTTTGAAAAGTGATATGCGCTTTTTATTGCATCTCCAGTTTCACTATTGTGCTGATGCCATGTTTATATGTGTGATAAAAAGTCAAGCTGAGTTGAGTAATAATGATTTCTCTTGACTTATAAAATGCTTAGTTGTAATAATGGAATGGTGAGGTAAGAATCGGCATGGACACAGAGAAGACTGGGAAGAGATTACTGTAATTATTTCTTAAAACAGGAGCATTTTTCCCAAATAATTCTACCCAATTAAAGTTTGGGAAATGAGAAAAAAGTGGTATTCTTTCTAAAACATAACCATAGTAGTACTGTTTTTCCTAGTTCTTTCCCTGGTACAACATTTACTTGGGCTGTTTATATCTCACATTATCTCGATATAAACAAACACAGGAAACAATGTAATTGGAACTTGTACAGTTAAAAAAAAACAGTACTGGAAGCTAACACACACACACACACACACACACACACACACACATGCGCGCGCGCGCGTAGTGTATCTTCCCTATAAACTACCCATGTAGTGGCTGCTTAATATGAATATTTTAAGGACACTGGGGGCTAGGGGAAGAGAAAATAATCTTTTGAAATAAATAATCCCTTATTGAATAAACCAACAAATTGAATCACGGTGCTGTTAAAAATAAAACCAGGAAAAACTTATTAAAAGAGAAAACTTCAGATCTTTAATATGGAATTACAGAAGTCCATGGGTACCCAAAAGTTACCCAAGTCCTACAATTTAGCAAACAAAACATATGATTTATTTTGCAAAGATTTTCTTTTAAACTCTCCCAGGAATCTGAGTGCAGGCTCTTAGTCATAGCTAAGAATTACTTCCCAAATAAGTTCCATATGTTATAACTCTTGTCCCTGGTCTTTTCCAAAGCCAGGTCTGCTCATAAACTATAGGCCAGTTTTCCACCCTATACAGCTGTCAAAAGCTTTTCTTACCCAGTGAAGTAAAAGAACTTCCTTCAACCCTTTCTGTGAGGATTTATATCATGTGAAATATGAGTGATATGTCAATACTAGAGAAATTCTCTTTAGAACACATGAAAACATAAAAAACAGTACACTTATCTTTATCTATGAAAAAGCATGTCCCAACAGAAAATACAATCATTTAATAAATCATTAACATCTGACCTCTTTTGGTCTTACCATCATGCCATGGCTTAAATTATTTTCAGTTCACAGCCCTGGCTAAAAGGATGTTTAATATTCTTCCCCAGAAAATAAAAGCTTGGAAACTCCTTTCCTCCTGACGGCAGCAGACAGCCTGAGGCACTCAGACTTTGGCGCATCCATGATGCGTACAATCTGATATGGTGCCAAGCAGTAATGTTCTCCGATGGGACACCTCAGTCATCCTATATAATTATGAAAAGGTATGGAGAAACAATCTCTCTTTTTTTTTCTTCCTCTTAAAAAATATAGAGATACTATATTTAGTGGAAAAGAAAAGTTAGCTCCGCAGATGCACAAATGCCCAATGTACACAATCAGGAAGACTTGCTGCTTGTGCAACCCTACTTCCTATCCCCACATTACCCAATGGCCTTTCGATCTAATCTGCCTTTGACAATCCGCTTGCAGATAAAAGAGGCAAAGACAGAGTCGACTAACTTACATGTCAAGATCAAACTCTACACCCCATCCATGGGTAACCTAATGTAGTTTCATGCTTCAAATAGTAGGTGAAGTGATGGCTTACAAATATTGTCTCCAGCTCAGACATTTCTGCTAAACTCCCTGTAAGGAAGCCAAGCATTTGTGCCATTCCCACAGGCACCTCAAAAACACACCTTCAAGACAGGTCCCAGCCTGCTCCAGTCTCTCAATGTGTCTCCTTCCGCTCAGTGAATGACACCAAATTTAGCCAACTGCCCCATCATCCTAGACTACAGTCTCTTCATCTTCCAAAAACAATTCATGATCTCTCCACTGCCTTAGCATACATCTCATCAAATCTTCCCAGGATACATCTCTCAGCACCCAGTTTCACAACAAATCCATATTTAATTTTTCACACCGCTGCCAGAATGGTCTCCAAAAAAAGATTAGGTCATTTCCCAGCTTTTATCATCTCTCACAACCTTCAATATAAAAGCCCCTTCCTGGGCCGGCCAAGTGGCTCAATTGGGTAAGAGCTCACTCAAGAGTTTGAGCTCTGAGCAACAGTGGTTAGATTACCGGCCCGAGCTGAGCAGCAGCTGAGCTGCCAACAGGTGGCAGGACGGCTCAGCTTAAAAAAATAAAAATAAAATAAAAGCCCCTTCCTGAGCCCAGTATCCCAAGATCCTTAATGAAGGGGCCCCTCCCTACTTCCCCCTAACCGTTTCTGCTGCCACACCCATGTGGGGAGTCTTCTCTTTCACTATATAACATGACTTATAAACCCTAGGTCACACTGTGACCATTCCCATAGCTTTCCTTACCTGATTCACATGTTTCATTCCCTATCTAAATGTCTCTTACCTGTCCTTTAAACCTCAGCCCAAGTGTCACTTTCCCTAATATTCCCAGTGCAAGTTTTAAAGGGCCTTCTTCAAACTCCCACAGGACTATGATCACACCATTATCATAGCAGATCACAAAACTATGCAGGCCATACAATGTGCCAACCTGTCACTCCAACCAAGAGATGGGTATTTCTGAGGAAACAAAAATGCCTCCAGATTTTACTTTTGTATCTCTCCAGGGCTTAGAGCAGAATCTGAGGCAAATAGTTACAAGGCAAAAAACATTTCTTGACCCAAGCTGTAAGTGGGGTTGGGTGAGTAAGTTGGGAAAGGAATTGGAAGAAACGTTAGAGAATAAAAAATGCCCAAATCAAACTGAAATAAAATGGACAATGGTGGACTTTGCACTCATACAAACTAAATGTCATTTTCCTATTCATATACCGTTTTCAGTCTCAAACAGTAGTCCATTCATTCATGTACTAATTGAGTGTGAAGTGTTCTGAAACCACTAAGGAAGAGAAAAACCGAAGTATATGGATTTTAATATTAAGACTTCCCCCAACCTTTGTCTCTTTTGGAGAAAGCGAGGATTTTAACAGATAATGAATGTAGACCACCTTCTAATTGGGCATGCCAGATTACAGATTTTCACTATACGTGCAAAGAAAAGGTTAACGATGTCACTCAATTTTCATTTCTTTTAAAAGGTGAATGGATCAGATTAATTTCTGGAACTTATTATGATTCTTTATCAACTCTAGTTACCATTTTGCAAAATGAATCTTAAATAAGCACTGGGGATAGGGTAGGGAAAATAGGCAAGTTAAGTGCTATTTGGCAAAACAACTTACCCCTAGATATTTATTGGGGATGAATCAGCAACAGGCTGCTGTCTTATCACTGGAAGATGCCTTGCTACCCTGTGCCAAGACTTCAATTAGGTTTATAAACACTCTTGAGAGAATGAGGCATCAGAAACACAGCTTCTCATGGTCTTTGAGCTCACTAGACAGGAAGCATACTATCTACATTACTAAGGTACTACATTACATTACTGTATTACAACTAGAGTATGTGGGCGAAAACAAGGGCAAACCTAGGTCAAACTGTAAAGTGGATAAAATTTGTTTTCAGAAACTTCTACCTCTTCAGTTACTCCTAAGCCTTTGTTTGACCTTTGTAGTTACTGGTTTTTTGGGTTTTCGTTTTTTTTTTTTTCTAGTGTGTTTATTCAGGCCGTGCACCACCATCCCCATTTGTCTCCCATTAGATGCCCTCACCAAGGACTATGATCCCAGGGACCATGAATCCTCAATACGTCCAATCATTACCACAGTCTTTGCCCTTCGATATTAGTTTTATGGTTTCTTTCATGAAGACCTTTCTCATGTTTCCTAACAACTAGTAAATGTGATTTACTAACAAGTACTAACCTGCTCCGTGCACTCTGAAAGCTACCTGCCCTTGGGACCCATAAAACAGTATGACAATCCAAAAGCGTATGGGGGCCTCAGTGCCATGAATGGTCCAGTGACAGAGAGAACTGACTGGTGAGAAAATAGTTGCCTACGATATCTACATATGTGGCAAAATGTGACTAGGTTCTTGCCCAAATTAATGACAACTTTATTGTAGCCCGGCTTCATATCAAGATAACATAATAATGCTTTCATTCTTGGTTTACATATAGATAGTGAATATAGGATTAATAGGTACATATCCAATGAAGGATACATAGGCTATTTCTCAAAACTTTTTCAGATAAAAATTTTAAATGAATCACAAATGAATTGCTTATAAACCAAACCTAGAAGTTTCCAATGATTTCGTTTACAGTACTTCAGCCTTCAGCTGTAATTCATGATTTAATGCCTATAACTCAAATGGTAGTCAAGCAAATATGTATTGTGGCATACAAAGGCCCTGCTCTGATGGTGCTATTATAATTCAGAAAGACAGTCGGAGAAGCAAAAAATAAACAAGATAATATTAGATAATGATAAGGGCCATGAAGAAAACAAAATGAGTTGATGTGACAAAAAAAAGATGGCAGCTGGGATGCTAACTTAAACTGGCTGGTAAGCAAAGGGCTCGCTGAAAAGGCATCCTGGCACTGAGGCGTGAATAACAAGAACGCCTCACCACCACCCCGAACGACTGTCAAAGATCTGGACAAGTTTCAGGCACAAAGAACAGCAAATGCAAACATGCTAACACAGAAGCATGCCTGGCATCTCGATGGAAGGACAAGAAGGCCAGCATGACTAAAGCATAACGAAGGCAAACAGATTAAAGCAGCGTCCAAAGGCCTTGAAATACATGGTATGGAATTTAGATTTTATTCCGTTAGCTATCATAGAAATACAGAATGTGATAATGACAAGGGAATGCAAATTGTATTACAAATAAACTTCACATTTGCACTACATGCCATTACTTACTATTCATAACAGTGTTGTACCTCTTGAGGTTTTTAAAGCCACTGTCACTGCTAAGAATGGCAAAATCTACTGGGAGTTGAGGGGAAGTTCTGCCCCTAAGTTGAACTCAACTGCTGCACAAACCAAAAAGCAACAACAAAAAGAACTATGGAAAAACCCTTTGGTATTAACTGCCAAGAACTTCCTATCAAACCCAAATACTCATAGTTTTTATCTAGGACTCTGCACAGACAAGAGCTTACCAGGTTGAAGTAACCACTTTCTAGGGTGAAAGGAAGAGAATTTTTGTATCTGAATAAACCATTCAATGTCATCTATTTATAAAGTAAATGCATACACAAAAATGTATACGTCTTGATTTGTTGAGACTATTTCATGGCATATCTACAAGTTGAACCTATCTTTCACCAGACAAAGTTAAACTAAGTGGAAAATCATCTAGAGTCAAGGGGCAGCGCTGAGATAATTATACCTAATATTGTCCCTTCTAGAAGTAAGGAGATTGACGCCAAAGAGGTTAAAATTGGCCAAATATGTAATAGCAGAACCAACACTAAGAACCAGCACTATGCCTTGTACCTAGCTGAGTTAAACTGAGCTCATGTTTCTCCTCACTCAGGGATCACCTATTAACAATTTAACAAAAATTTGGGGAAAATTTAAACACTCTTCTACATTATCAAGAAGTAATTAGGAACCTCATCAGAGATACTGGGTTGTCGGAAAAGTCATGACGTATTTTTCTTTTTTTCGTTGCAAAAATGCATCATGACTTTTCCAACAACCCAATAGATAGCTTTATACAAATTCTACCACAAAAAAATATTACAATCCTAAAAGATGAATGCCTCAGCTACCCTTACTTAAAATAAATTCCCCACCCCCCTTTTTTTTAAAACCTTCCAAGGGATAGTATATGAAGGGAGGAAGGTCAAATTTTCTCTTCTTAAAATGTTCTAAAATCAACTTATATAGTAAAAGACGTTTCAAAAAATTAGCATCAAATACTAAACGCTTATTATTATTCACATTAGAGATAGAAAATTCCAATTTATATACTTATTTATTGGTGTCAAGGCCCTTTTATTATTACTGCTCAAAAGTAGGAAGTCTTGAGCAGTCTCTTGAGCCCCCATGGGAGGAAATGCTCAAAGGATAGGGGAATATTTTCAAACTTGGTCTAATCTTTGAAAATCCTTGCAGTAGAAACCCACTCTTACTGACAGAAATGTGGCAGGGACCTCAGAGTGCGCTGAGACAAAAAACAAAGGGACAAATAATTTGTTATATTCCTTTGCAAGGGACTCATGTCCATTTTATAGGAAATGTAAGAAACAATGAACTATTTTAAAAGATTATGGAGGGCATGTTTAATGCACACATTTGAGTCATGCTTTCAGAAGTTCTTTCCTACTTTCTAACATTGTTACTACTTAACCTGCAATTTAAAAACTAGTTCATATTTTCACTTTTGATTTAACTTATAGTCTACAAAGTAAAAGCCAAGGCCTCTGGCCACATCATACATTTAAAACTTGACAAAGTAAGGGCCAGCTGAGTGGCTCAGTTGGTTAAGAACTTGCTCAAGGGTGTGAGCTCTGAGCAACCTGAGTGGCTCAGTTGGTTAAGAACTTGCTCAAGGGTGTGAGCTCTGAGCAACAGTGGTTCGATTCCCGGCCTGAGCTGAGCTGCCGCTGAGCTGCCAACAGGTGGCAGGATGGCTCAGTTAAAAAAAATTAAAATAAAAAAATAATAATAAAAGTTGACAAAGTGGTCTGACATTACATTATCTTTACAGGGGAAGTCTGTGAAATCAGTTTAGCCCCTAGTTTCCTTTTTATGTCTTACGAATCACCAATTGTTTGACTTAAAACTGAACACTTAATTACCAGTCACTCTTTACTGGTAGTGGTTCACATGGTGTTAACTGTCCTGGGTAATGGTATGGCTGATCTGAACATCTCGGGACCTATTCCAAATATCCTGAAGTTACTCCTTTTCATTTTCTTCAGAGCAGATCCTGTCAAGAGTGTTTCTGTTTAGCTGGAGAGTCAAAGGTAGTATGTTTTTTTCGAATTAACCAGATTTGATAACTCCAAAACTGTGTTCACAGTCACTCTTATTAATCTTTATTGACTACAGAGAAAGTTCAGGTCACTTTGGTTTGTTAAGGAAAAGGACACTTGGCTTTCATTAATGATTCACCTGAATGATCATAAAATGTCAATGAAAAAGATTTAGGCTTTGCACACACTGCTATATCCCAGGAACAGGAGTGTCATAAGAATGCCTGTCTAGAGTTGTCAGTTCCCTTTCCATTTAATTCTGTAAGAACTGAGGTAGCACTTACTACCTGTTTATCACACCTTGCTAGATACTAAGAGATGTGAGGCTACTATACTATAGTTGTGTAGGTGATATGTAGTATATATACTCTAGTATACAACATATGGAAGTAATATATAATACTTAGATGGTCCTTGTCCTACACAAGATTATAATTTCACTGAGACACTAGGAAAACTACGAAAATTTCAAAAGAGTGACTATTGGTGCAAGACTAAATGATAAAAAGTCTGTAGTAACAGTATACTATCAGTGTTAAATTTCCTATTTTGGATAATTTACACTGTAGCCTTATAAGTGAATGTCTCCATCCTAGGAAATATACACTTAAGTATTTAGGTGTTTAAAAAAAACATGGTGGTTGCAACTTACTCTCTAGAGAAAGAAAAAGTACTAAAGCAAATCTGGGAAAATGGTAACAACTTGTAAATCTTGGAGACAAGTATAGGGAAAGTTCTTTGTGCTATTCTTGAAAATTATCTATAAAATTTAAATTATTTCCAAAAAAGATTAAATTTTTAATATAATTGCTAATGGAAATATGAGAAACTCAAAATAAAAAATATTTTGCTAGAACCAATTCTTAATCATGATAGATCTACCTCCAGAGAATAGAAAAAAGAAAGCAATCAGTAGCATTCAAGTTGTACACAAGGCACAGGTTGAATAGCGAGGTGTTTTAAGATCCAAAAGCTATATATTTAGTGGGCTTTTTAAAATGTATGTATATTTTGATGTCTTTTATTTAGTTTAACTTAAAAAAAAAGTACCTTACATGTCTCAATCAGATTTTATCTAAAAGAAAACCCTAACCACTCTACAACAAATTATAAAAGTGTAAATACATAAAAGTTTTACAAAGTCACCATTAATGGCAAAGTTTATTTGCAATTTTAAACTACTAAGAAGTCAGAGTGAACAACAGAACATAAATCCTTACTAATTTAAACTTGATATTTTCCAACTATACTTCACATTTCTCCTTTAATGCAGAGTTCTCCAAACATCATAAATATTGCATGGTCAATTTCAGACCTAAAAATTGACATTTCACCTAGCAAAGCACTGATTGTCCATGACTGAAAGTTTTGTGTTCTACCATTAAAAGGTATACATAATGTAAAATTATAACATTCCCTCAGGAACCAATAACAAAGTTTGATCCACTGCTTTATACTACCTATAAAATTCCACTGGTGGGCCGGCTGAGTGGCGTGTTGGTTAAGAGCTGGCTTGGGACGCCAGAGGGTCCCAGTTTGGATCCCACATATGAGGGCCAGTGACACTGCCCTCTACAGCTAAGATGCTGAACAACAGCTCAACTTGGAGCTGGACTGCCGTGAGTCACCGGCGACGGCGTAGGCTGCAGCCCCTGTGGCAGTGGGTTGCCATGGGCTACCGTGTGTAGCCAGCAACCAGCGTGAGCAGCCGTCCAGAAGCCGGCGACTGATCTGCCTCACCAGGGAAGAGTGCAATGATGGTGCCAACTTGGGCCAGTGAAGCAACGTCCTCCACAACTAGGCTAAAGAACAAAAAGGACAGCAACTTGTCTGTTCCCCTTCCCCCAATTCCCCAGTGCTGTTCCCATCACCCAAGTCCCCAAATTAAAAAAAAAAAAAAAAGATCATGTGTAGAGGTTTAAAAAAGATCACATATAGAGTTTAAAAAATAATAATAATTCCACTGGCACAGAAAACTAAAAGTTGATCTGTGCCCATTTTAGGGAAAAGATCTGGGTTATGAAATTAGAAGATTAAACTCTACTAATAACTGGCTGAATGATCTTGGGCAAGTCACTAGAATTTTCTGAGGCTCAGTTTCTTCATCTATAAAAGGATGAGATTGGACTGATTTCTCATGAGTCATTTTCAAAGCTCTAATGACTTGTCATTCTTTCGTAAGTATGCTCTTATTTGCTATTTTTTTCTTGATTTTGATGAATAACCCAAAATCTCAAAAAAGAATCCTCCTCTGGCTGCCTTCAGAATCACACTAACTAGGTAACTGCAGGTGTAGGGTGAACCTAGAACTGCATGATTAAACATATGTTGAGAATCGTTCTAACATACTGGTGAAATTCAGTCAGATTTATTCCTGGCAAATGTTGACTTAAACCAAGGAGGGAGAAAATGGAAGGAAAAAGCTATTAGCTCTGCTATCAACTGACAATCCAATGGAATTTATGTAAATAATATAGAATATATATATTACTTATAACCAATATAGAATATCCGTATTACTTATAACCAAATGAAAACGAAATATTTAATTGGGAAGAAATAGAAAAGATGAATATAAGCATATACTTATGATAAAGATCTAAATCGCTCTCCTTCTGGGCTATTCCTTGTCAGATACATGTAATATAATGTGTACCATGCTTGTGATAGGCACGGTTACCATGAATTTTCCAATCAACATCTTTGTTGTGCCTGAGAAACTTAGGTAAATCTGTTCAAATCTTCTATGAAATAAGTCTAGCCACAAAGTAAAAGTGATCTTAAGAAAATTTACAATGCAGTATTCAAGAATAACAAGCACTACTGTCACAAAACTCATGTAAGAATATGATGAAGCACAAAGTCAAGATCACCTTAGGTGTATTAAGGTGTGATGCCCAATAATTTTTAGGATTAAATTAGAAGATTACAGTGTCCATGTATAACTGTGTATCTACAGAACATAAAATGACGGAAAATCATTTAAATTCATTTGAAACTCAACAACAAATTCAAAGCTGGAGGTCACTTTGGAGATATTAAGCTGGAACAGCACACCATGGAAGAGAAGGGATGTCATAAATTGGATTTTCTCACTTTTCTACCCAAACACCTTGGGGACAGGGGCTTTCTATTAAAATGGTATGAAATATGTAGATATCACACTGAACCTCTATACTAGCTGAAACATTTCAAATTTTTCATGAAAACATGCCATCTAATGTAAAGTATTTCACTCAGTGTTTGGTTTGTGAAATTGGGTAAATGAAGTCATCCCAAAATAAACTGATAAATCTTTTGAAAGTTAAAAACCAAGGTTTCTAGACAGGAAGGCCTACTCAGAGTCAGTCTAAAATAATCACTTCTGGGGCTGACCGAGTGGCTCAGTTGGTTAAGAGTTAGCTTAAGAGCGCGAGCTCTGAGCAACAGGACCACCAATTCGATTCCCACATTGGCCAGTGACACTGCGCCTGAGCTGAGTTGCCACTGAGCTGCCAACAGGTGGCAGGATGGCTCAGCTGGTGAGAGCACATGCTCCTGACAACAAGACTGACTGTTCGATGGTGGGCTACGCCCGCCCACAACGAAGACTGAACTTGGCAGCTTGAGCTGAGCTGCCACCCGAATGGCTCAGCGGATAGAGAGTGCGCTCTTAACAGCAAGGCTGCCGGTTCGACTCCCTCATGGGATGGTGGCTATGCCCACCCACAACTAAGACTGAAGAACAAAAATTTGGCTGGTCCCCTTCCCCAACACTATTCCCCTCCCCCAACTCCCCAATTTAAAAAAATAAAATAATCACTTCAGTATACAATGTTGGATACAACACCCAAAAAAGTTTTCAGAAGTTCCCTGTCTCAAGCTGAGGGGTGCCCTATACCTGGTTACCACCTCCTTCCTCTACTCCTTCTCCCCCACCATTTTGTTCACATCTTGATCACAGCATTAACATCCTCTATTTTAGTTTGGATACAATCGGTCTGAATTCCTGCCCACTTCCTTCTTCTACTATGTCTTCTTCTACTTCGCTCCCATGTTGTGAACTTGAACTTCAGACCACCAGCATTGCCTTAGTCTTCAGTATGTAAGTATCTTCCTATGTTTCCAACCTGCTGTTAACATCCTTTGGGTTGGCTTGAGTACCTAAAGACAACTCGTGTTCCCCCATGTTTGATTTCTATTATCTGTTTCATACTACTATAAATTAAAGCCACACCCAAGCCTAAACACCACGAACTTGCCCTGGACTTGGCCTCAATAACTCAATTTACACTGTATGGATCAAAGGAACAGAGAAGGCTAAGTTTTGATCCATGTAATGTAAAGCTTTCTATTAATCATAGATGTGCTATAAAAGGAATGCTCTGGGTCTAGAAAGTATAGCACAGTGGCTGTGAGAGCTTATTCTACAATAGATGACCTGGGTTCAAACCAAATTCCTCTACTGTCTACCTGAATGAGATTGTAATTTAACCTTTCTAAGCCTAAATTTTATCAGCTATAGAGTGGAAATATTAATCACCTTAATAAAAATTTATTTCATAGAGCTGTAAATGATGACTTGAGAGGTTTAAAGAAGATTATATGTAAAGGGTTAAGACACTGCCCACCATGTAGGAAGCCCTGACCTGGTCAACTATTAGAAACCGGATATGACATTTTATTTTCCAAATCTAAGATTTTTTATGAGCCCTTGAAATATTATCATATGCAAAAACACTGTCACTGTTTCCCAACGATACTTAATGTAATTTTTAAAAATCTACCTACCTCATTTTAAAACATATCTTCAAATTTATTAACAGTCCTCTCATCAAAAGGTGGAACTCTCAGCTACATGCAATAGCATTAAACCGGATCCTTATATTACACCATACACAAAAATCAATCAAAATGAATTAAAGAGTTGACTGTAAGAACTAAAACCATAAAACGCCTAAACAAGACATAAACAATAAGCTCAATGACATCAGTCTTGGCAATGATGTTCTGGACTTGACACCAAAAGCAAAGGCAACAAAAGCAAAAACAAACAAGTGGGACTACATCAAGCTAAAAAGCTTCCAAAGCAAAAGAAACTATCAACAAAATAAAAAGGGAACCTACCAAATGGGAGAAAATATTTGCAAATCATATATCTGATAAGGGGTTAATATCCAAAATATATACAGAACTTATTCAACTCAACAACAAAAAAAACAATTCTATTAAAAAATGGACACAGGATCTGAATAGATATTGTTCCAAAAAAAAACATACAGATGGCCAACAGGTGCATGAAAAGGTGCTCAACATCACTAATCATCAGGGGAATGCAAATCAAATCCCCAATGCCTATCACCTTATGCCTGTTAGAATGGCTATTATCAAAAAGACAAGAAGTGTTGACAATGATGTGGAGAATTTTTATGCACTGTTGGTGGGAATGTAAACTGTGTCAGCCACTGTGGAAAACAGTATGGAGGTTCCTCAAATATTAAAAATATAACTTCTGTATGACCCAGCAATCCCACTTCTGGGTATTCATCCAAAGAAAATGAAAACATTAATTCCAAAAGATATCTCCATCTCCATGTTCATGGCAACATTATTTATAAGTATTTACATTATTTTACAGCATTATTTACAATAGCCAATACAGTAACACCTTGGTTTGCAAGCATAACTCGTTACAGAAACAAACTACTCGTATTGCAAGACATTGCTCGTTTATCAAGTTAAAATGTATTAGGAATGTTTGCTTGTCTTGTGGGACACTCGCAAACCAAGTTACTCGCAATCCAAAGTTTTACTGTATATCAAACCAATCTAAGTGCCCCGTCACAGATGAGTGGATAAAAAAAAAACTGGAAACACAGATACAGATTATATAAAAAAAAAAAAAAACTGGAAACACAGATACAGATTATATATATATATATATATATATATATATATATATATATATATAAAGGAATATTATTCAGCCATAAAAAAAGAAATGCTGCCACTTGTGATAATATGGATGGAACTTGAGGGCATTATGCTAAGTGAAAGAAGTTAGACAGAGCAAGACAAATACCATATGATCTCACTTATATGTGGAATCTTAATTTTAAAAAAAAAGGAACTGATACAGAGAACAGATCATAGTTGCCAGGGGCGTGGCAGGTTGGGGGAAGGGAGTGGGCAAAACGGGTGAAGAAGGTCAAAAAGTAAAAACTTCCAGTTATAAAATAAGTAAGTCTTAAAGATGTGATGTACAGCATGGTGACTGTAGCTAATAATACTGTACTGTATATTTAAAAGTTGCTAAGGGAGTAGAACTTAAAGTTCTCATCACAAGAAAAACAACTCTAACTATATGAGGTGATGGATGTTAACTAGACTTATTGTGGTGAATATTTTGCAATATATACAAATATCAGATCATTATGTTGTACACCTCAAACTAATACATCGTATGTCAATTATCTCAATTAAAAAAAAAACTTAAATTAAGAACAAACAACATCAACAACAACACAAAAATTAAAACAGTGTTTGTTCAAAGGATGGAGGTTGGGTTGTCCCACTTTCCCTCCACTTTTGTAAACATGGCCACACTCCCCCATTTGTTGCTCAAAAGTGACAAGAGATATACTTGCCCACAAACTAAATTCATTCACAACTTTGCTCTCATTCGACCCAGAGAATGACTTCAAAACACTTTTAAAATATTTATTCCAACAAGAACCTTCATAAGCTGCTGGCAGATATGCAAATGGTACAGCCACTTTGAAAACAGGCATTTTCTTAAAAAGTTAAACATACATTTACCATACAATCCAGCAACCTCACACCCAGCTGCCTCCCCAAGAGAAATGAAAACATATATCCACATAAAAACTTGCACACAAATGTTTATTGCAGCATTATTCATAACAGGCAAAGTGTACAAAACTCAGATATTCATCAACTGGTAAATGGTTAAACAATATTGCTATGCCCATACAATGGGATACTACTCAGTAGTAAGAAGGAATGAAGTCAATACATACTACAACATAGGTGGACCTCAAAAATATTATGCTAAGTGAAAAAAGAAAAAAAAAACCTAATGTATGATTCTATATGAAATAATAAAAAATAAGTAAATCTAGAAAGTAGATTAGGAGTTACCTGGGGCTGGGGATTGACTGTAAATGGGCAGGACAAATTATATTGTGGTGATAAGAATGTTCTAAAGCTGTATAGTGCTGACGCCTGCACATCTAAGTTCACTAAAAGCCACTGAATTATTCAGTTAAAATGAGTTAATTTTATGGTATGTAAATATACTTTGATAAAGTTGTAAGAAAAAAAAAGCGTGCAGTGCATAGGCTATCTAAAAGCAAGGTTTATTGCACTCTGACTGTATTCAAAGTCTAGCTAATGCTGTGACATAGCCCCCATACTCAACAAACATAAAATATAATGGAATGTTAACATTTAAAATGAAAAACTGAGAAGCTAAAGAAATTTAAAAAGGTGGAAGCCAATTCCCCACCTCTTGAACATGGATGGGCTAGTCTAAGTGACTCACCCCTACCATCTATAAAGCAGCGATAGTGCATTTTGTGACGAGTGCACTGTGTGACTTCAGGGACTAGGTCAAACAAGGCAATACAGCTTCTGCCTGCCTCTCTTTTCACTGGGACATGAACTCAGTAAGTCCTCATTCTACATGTAAGGAGTCCGAGTACCCTAAAGGACCACATCGAGAAAAATGCCCAAGGAACCCAATGCCAGCCTCCTATTGTTTGAGTCTTTCCAGCATCAACCAAGAGACATGTGAATGAGCCTTCAGATGACTGCAGCCCCCAGCCTTCAAGCCACCCCAGATGACACCAAGTAAAAGAGAGAAGGGCTGCCCCCCCTGAGCTCTGCCCAAATTGCTGATTCATGAGCAAAACAAATGGTGTCATTTCAAGCCACTAATGTTTCAGTTGGTTTGTTACACAGCATTGGAAAACCAGAACATTGTCTGACCCACATCTTCTTAAAATTCTGGACAACACAGTTATAAGGCGCTTAATAAAGTGAGCAAAGTAACATTCTCTAAGAAAGTATTAAAACTCCTTAAAGCTGAGATTTGAGCAACAGGCTGGTCCTGTTTATTTTAGTCAAAATGTACAAACCTCAATATTCATTGTGGATAATAACTTTATTTTCACTATGGAATTTTACAGCAGAGATAAAACATTGAAGTCAAAATGACCTTAGGCAAAGAACAAGTAGGTATTCAGACAACTTAAGATGTAGTCATAGGCAGAAATACAGAATTAGATTTTTGTCAGCAGCCTGTATTTACAGGATCTAAAACCCACACTCCAGCCAGCTGTGATGCCAAGCAGCACACTTCACTCCTGGTAAACTGAAAAGGAAGCCAGTTCGCTGCTCAGCATATCAATTCAGAATCCTTCCGCATCATACATACATCAGAATCCATTACTTGGATTCAGGGTCCACCTTTTTTTTTTTTTTTTTTTCCTAGTGAAAGGAATTTATTTCCAACAGGTTTGCTTCCTTCTAATCCACACCCTGTGCCTCTGCAGTGCCCAGTAGGGCACCACATCTGGTTTATTTTTCAGGATAGCAGGAAAGAGGAGAGAGAGGGAAGTTTACCTAAGAGGTACAACAAATAACCTGGAAGAAATCAAACTGAAGAGTTAGCTGCCATATTCAATGAAAGTTTGTCAGAGGTTCTAGTGAACAAAACTCTTAACTGAACTTCTTAAAAGATTTTGTCCGCACATTTTGTTAGGTAGACTTTCTCCAAATCTTATATCAGTTAGGAGGGTTTAATGGTAAAGGGTAGAAAACCCAATTCAATGTCGTTTAAATGACATGGAAACATATCAATCCACATTAACAGGAGAAACAGGCATAGGACAAGCTTCCAGTGTGGCTGATCCAGAAATTCAAACCTATCAAAGACTCAGGTTCTTTTATTTCCACTCCACTGCCCAGAATGTCAGCCTGATCCCATAGCTCCTGGTAGGAGAGCCATCAGGGGACTGTCCTTCCTAGTCTGGTCTGGCAGAGTAAAGAGAAAGCCTCTGCCAACACAAGCCTAAATCCTTGTTGTTTGCCCAACTGTGCCAGCTGAGCCCATGTGCCTAATGAGGGAATGCCATATGCTGAGTGGTCTAGACACAGCTCACAAGCCACCTGTGACAAGAGGGCCAGGTTACCATGATGGGCTTAGAGTTGGAGCTGTACAAGGGTAACCATTAACCTCACAGAGGCAGAAGAGACCAATTTCCAAGTCCACTAAAATTCAAATCACCTATTAAATGGTCTATTTGATTAATCAGAAAAAGGAATTCCTCAGTTTCCAAGAGGGTTTTGTTCTAAAAGTTCACCCCTAAGTCAGTTTTGATCTTAAAGTATGATTAAGGCATAGGAGGCATAGAACAGATTTTCCCATTGAAGTCATGTATTTGCCATGTGCCCAGATTAGCTCTTGGTACATTTAACTATTTATAGTTGAAGTATTTAAGCTGAGAATGCCTCTTTCCCTCTTTTCCCAGTGGATCAGAAAGCGTAGAAACTCGCCACCTACAGGCTCTCGTGCCCTAGAGGGAAAAACAAGGAATTCTCCACAAGCAACATCAGTAAGAGCAGCACAGAAAGGAGAAACAAAATCTAAGCAGCAGCGGCTCGGATGGCAGGCGTGAGCTTCTAAAGGCCATCTGTGCTGACAGCATACTCAAGAGTCACACAAAAATGTTTTAGCTGATATTTTCTTGACCAAAAAAAAACACCTATTAACTAGTTTTTCTCGTAAAATGCTGCAATGTCCTAATAACGTGGCTGATTCCTTTTAAATCATCAGTTCTGTGTTTTTTGTTAATTCTTTTTAATGTACATTCTTCTTGAATAGTCGAGTGTCTTTCAGGAACTCAGAAATCCTTTGTGTAATTACAACTTCTTTACTAACCTAATGATTTTCACGAGAACACACTGATGACAGTAAACAGAGCTACCCCTTAGAGCAGCGGTTCTCAACCTGTGGGTCGCGACCCCTTTGGGGGTCGAACGACCCTTTCACAGGGGTCGCCTAAGACCACCGGAACACAAAAAGATATTTACATTACGATTCGTAACAGTAGCAAAATTACAGTTATAGAGTAGCAACGAAAATAATTTTATGGTTGGGGGTCACCACAACATGAGGAACTGTATTAAGGGGTCACGGCATTAGGAAGGTTTGAGAACTGCTGTCTTAGAGGGTACATTCCGTTTTACCCTCATAATAGCCTTGCAAGGTAGATGTTACTGACCTCAGTTCACACACACAGAAACTCTGGCTGCGGGCACTTTGGGGATGTACCCAAGCTCAAATGGTTAGAACATAGTGGAAAAAGGATTCCACTGCAGCTGATAAGGTTCCAAAACGCAAACACAGAAAATTCCAACTAACAGGACTTACAATTTATTAAATGAGGTCAATAATCTTTTTAAAAAATTTTAAAGTATGACCCACCTCCTGTATTTCCCTCTCCCCATACATCACTCATGGTATTTTGAGAAGGGGAAAAAAATATGTTCCAAGAAAAATGTTTCCCTCTGCAATTTTTCCCTTTGGTTCTGAAATAGTAACCAGTGGTGCCCTCTGAGGTTGCTCTAAGCAGGATGTTGACCTTGCCGGAGGTGACAACTTGTCTGCCTGTACACCATTTCCCAACAATGCCAGATGACAGTTCATTGTATGACATTATTATAATTGGCACTAAGCCAAGTTGATAACTAGTTCATTCTCTGTTCACCAAAAGCTGAAATGCTACCCAAGCAACAACCTGACAAGAATGTTAGCATTGGAGATGACTTTGGGATGTGATCTCTGGATGCGGGCTTCTCAGACATTAATATGCATGAGAAAGATGCGGGGGGGGGGGTCTTGTTAAAATGCAGGTTCTGAGTTAGTAGGTCAAGGCTGAGCCTGCGATTCTGCATTTCTCACAAGGGATCAGTTGACCGATGCTGCTGTTCCGTAGTCCCCACTTTTAGTAGAGGGCAGAACAAGAAAAACATGTGTTCTTCAAATTACGGCCAAAATAAAACACTCCAATCGTAGACATAGGTTGCCAACATTAATCTTAAACAGCATGGTATCCTTTCCTAAACTGCTACTATCATATGATATTTTTACTTCCCACCCTCCTGATTCTGTTGCTGCCTCATGGACAATGTTTTCCAAAGGCCATTCAGTATAACGCTGGTCCAGCTTGGGGAATGGTACTTACTATGCACTCCTCCTGATGAGACACAGTGGACACGCATATTTAAAACTGAGACGTACGCTAGTACAAAAATAAAAGTTTGTACTAGTACAGGCTGCACAATAGCAATTTCTCAAATCTGCCCCTGGCTCAGCCCTGAAATAGGAGGCCCTGAAATAAAGAAAGCTCTAAGCAAAACCCATAAAAACTCTTCCATTGAACTTTGCGAAGGACTGAGGAAATTAAAAAAAAAAAAAAATCTCTGGGATTCTTTTAGAAGGTGTAACACAAAGGGAGAAAAGTATTACTCTCATGCTTTATTTCTGATTATAAGTCAGCTTTGGTCAAATAGGAAATTGGGGGATTGATAGGGTCAAGGACAACAGGTGCTCGAAACAGCAGGACTCCTGGAACATCATGGTAAGAGCCAGTTAGGTGGCTTTCACCTCCCATTGCCCCTCGCAATCTGCTGAATGGGAACAGTCTCTCCCCTGCTCTCAGGATGAGACTGGAGGCGGTCCCCAAGACTTTCCTGGACATCCAGGAAAGAAAAGCTTCTAAATCCCCAACTCAACCACTCCCAGCTAGTGGGGGAGAATCTGTGTTCTGTTCAAAGGCAGACGCTAGCTGGCCTCTTTCCCACACACCACTTCTCCCATTGACTTCTTTCTGTTACTAAGGTTACTGTGAGGTACTAAAGGAAAGCTCTTCTTACTTGATACTTAAAGTATTCTTGTTCTTTGGCCATGGAAATGCTAAAGCCAACTCACTCCTGTGGGTATTTTCACGGGTTCTATAGAGACTCAGTTCCCTAGAGGGTCCTTCTACCTATGGCTTGCCTAATGTGGACAGCGTCTCTCTCCTTTGGTCAGCCACACCTGACCCCTCCTCAGCTTCCATACCCAGGGTTATACCCCACAGCCTCTTACTCATGGGGTTCCCTACCCTCTTGGAAGGATCCCCTTTTTTAAAAGGCTCCAGGTAAACATTTCCACCCTGAGTTGCTCACTGGGTCCTTGGCATCCAGGCACCTTGGGCATGCCATCCGCTAGGAACGGATTCACTCTCTGAAAAGGCGTGGCTGTGTGCTCTACATGTCACAGGCTACATCAGCTTTCTAAAGTACACCCTGAGAACCACAGCACTATGTATGCCCTGTGACTTCAGAAAAGTATACCAAGATTCGGTGGTTGCCCTGAAAGCCCGGTCCCTCTATGTAAACATGTAAGACTCACGGCAAAACTCATGCAAATAAGCCATCTCACAAAATCACTCCATAACCATACTTGTTTATCCATGTTGAATACAAGGATTGTGTAATTAGCGTTTCTAAACTTCCTTTGCAAATCTGTATCTCCCTGGTATCTCACTTGTGTACAGGGCACCAACGGCAAAATATTTTCCCCGCTGAGCAGTATAAAGAACTGCATGCTCCAGAGAGGCAGTGGTGACACCAGGAGAGGTTTCTCTGGGGGCGTATGAGACGGTCTCTGAGGGTTTCCAAAAATTGCTCCGTGAGAACAGGGATGCTGGGGGTCGGAAATCATGTCACCTGAGGATTGGGACCGCTAGTAAATCAGGAGCTACTACTGTTAATTCCATTTATGAACACTCAAAGGCTGGTAAGAGCTATATAAATCAGTTTACTGAAATATAACAAGAATAAATTCTCAATTATGCATATTAATAAAGGCCACAAATTATTCTAAGTTATATCTATTTGATCTTGAAATGCACTAAGTGATTCAGTGTAATTATCAGTTACTTTCTAATGATATTGTCACTAGGATAATACTAACATTACTTTGGATACCCAGAGTATATACCTCTAAGTTGGGAAGCAGATGAGTAGGGAGGGAGTAAATATATTCAGAAGCATCCTGAGTTGCAGGGGTGGTCACGTTAGGGTTTCAAAATGAAACTATAGAAAGGCCACAATACATATTCAGTAACTATCTGATTCATGTTGCCCCAGCAGGAAATTATAGGATGTATTCCATACCAAGCCACAAAATTTTCTTAAAATGCTTTGCACAGAATCATTAAAACCCGCGCATAAATATTTGATGGATTCCTTCAATGTTACCCTCTCAAGAATACATGGGGGGGAGGGAGAGGGGAGAGGGAGAGAGAAAAAGAGAGAGAGAGAGAGAGAGAGAGAGAGAGAGAGAGAGAGAGAGAGAGAGAGAAAGAGAGGAGAGAGAAGGAGAAGGAGGAGGAGGAGGAAGGAAGGAGGAAGAAGGAAGAGAAGAGAGAGAGGGGAAGGAGGGAGGGAGGAAGGGAGAAAGAGAGGAAGGGAGGATGGATTTCACCAGCTACAATAAACAATAACTCATCCGTCACTTGGACTGATTAATCCTGGATATAAGCGTCTATGGTAGAGATCAAAGACTCTCGTGAAGTGAATGAAACATTTGACAATAAATGAGTCTCGGTCACCACATGGATTTTCCCATCCTATGATGTGCAGAGCTCTCTAGCAATGTTGAGCATTTCGAAACAAACAAACACAAAAGACTATGTCTTCAAAAACAGCTGCCTAAATTGAAGCCACAAAACACATGCACACTGAATGCGGTACATGCCCACACAAGCTGGGCTTGTAAAGACTGCAAGGGAAGAACGAAAAACAGAAGAAGAAATCTGGGAGAGGCACTTCCAGACAGATTTAAGGAGCATGCTGTACAGTAGATACACGACGGCCTCGTCTCATCCACGCAGGAAGGACAGACTACACGGGCGGCCAGCCACACAGCATTAGAGAAAAGGAAGCACACATTTGTATTCTCTCTACCCAGAGGTCACACAAGCCAGAAGCGAAGATCCAAACATTCTTTACACACAAATTAGGCATTAAAGAAATAGAAAAAGTTCTTTTTCTGATATAATAAAAAACTGTTGTTTTTATTTGGATAGCTAATATGAACACTTAAATGCCATTACATTTAATGGTTTTAGAGTTGACATTTTCCAAATATTAAATGGGATAGTTTCAATTGCCCTGTGAAATTAAATTTCAGTTGTGTTAACCCTTTATACTCTGAAATGGTTATGCCCTCTTTTTATAACATCAGAATTAACATCTAACTGGATTAGAAATAAGGTATGTATGAGAAACAAACAGGATAGGAACACAAAATATTTGAAGTCTATGTTTATACTATTTAACGATTATTAAATGAGAGTAGCTAGTCTATACCTGTTGATGAATTACAAATTATTTCAAGTTTCCAAGAGCTACCTTTATCAGTGAAAACAGTGCTCAAAAATTTTTCCAACAAGCACCTCCACTACTATTATTTTCAAGAGTTACGACATTATTTTTCATGATTAATGTGTAACACTCCTAATCCTATTAACTGTTTCCCTTTGTTTCTTAGTTCATTTACACATTCACTCATAATAATGCTTAAGCCCAGCTGTGCTATGTGCTAAGTAATATCGCCTCAAGGAGCCTGTAGCTTGGGATGGGAAACAAATAAACACTGACTGAAAAACAAGGCAAAATGTGCAATAGAGGTACAAGTGATTCAAAACTCATATTTCAAACTGTTTTCATAGACACTGTTTAAGTTTATACATAACCCATGGAGTAGGGAGGAAACTTATTTAAAATCCTAATATTATAGAGCATGATCCAAAATTAAATCTGTCGTCCACAATTATATAGCTGATTAGTGGCCAAGTCTCAGATCCAATGACATAAGCTCATATTCTTTTCTCTACACTGAGCTGCATTTCACAGTTACTGAAAATCTGGCCAAAAGTCACCATCATCACACACACAACTGGTTATTGAATTCATGTGCTTCCTAGATCTGCATTCGGGATTTCAGTCTAGCAGCTACTGCAGTATTCTCTGTGCTCCGATCCTCCACAATCTTAATGACTCCGTCCTTCCCATTCTCATTTCTCAACTGTGTCTGTTAACCTTTCTTGTCATCCCCTTTTAGCGGAAGGGATTTGAGTCATTAGCAGTCTCTGAATGAAAAACAATGGGGCAACCTTAAAGTAAGCACCATTAAACTTTAACTCGGAAAAAAAGGGCCAAGGGCAGACCACACAACTATGTAAGCATGTGCAGAAAAGATGTGGCCACCTAAAAACTGAATAATAACTGTGTGCTATCCTGAGAAATTTCTCACAAGCATTCCTCAAGTTTTACTTCCAAAGACGACAGGGCTCTCCCAACGGACCCACCCCTGCCTGTCTTCAGAAATGCTTATTGTATAAAAGCACAAACGTTGTCTTAATTATAACAAACAAACTAGTGGTTAATTGTTGGCCAAATTATGTCCTTACTTTTCTCAGCAATGCTTTACTCATTGAAACTCTTTGTTTTA
Source organism: Hipposideros armiger (assembly GCF_001890085.2). NCBI lineage: Eukaryota > Metazoa > Chordata > Mammalia > Chiroptera > Hipposideridae > Hipposideros > Hipposideros armiger. The sequence goes on from NW_017732534.1 coordinate 268,394, forward strand.
GAATTTTGCTTTTGCAATCATCATCAGAATTGCACATTCTTTTCCAATACCCACAAAAATAACATTTATAACCTTTAAATGTGGGTGTGGTTTGGGGTGGGGGAAGGATTATTCGAGATAAATCGAAGGACTAAATGTAGATCTTCTCAAAGGAGGACAGTACTTATGAAGACAAATAAATAATGGTGTGTATTCTGTAACCTAGTGATCTGAATATTTTAAATTGTCAGTCTGCAAGATTCATGAGTTAAGGGTTAATAAAACAGAGGCTTTTCCCAGTTAGAAAAATATCTCAGACTTCACTGGCTGTTACTTAGTTCAAGGGTCTGCAGAGCACTCCAAAGAAAATATTCCCTCTAGTAACACTTGGATTAAAATAGTGATTTGGGTGTTTGGGCCAATTAAGACACTAGGGGATTGCAGGCCTCAACCAGACACAGCCTCGGTAGTATAAAGCTGAACCAAATGTGGTGTTAGTTTCTCAATCACATACATTTGGTGGAGGGAAGCCAAGGAAGAAAATCTACTGTCACACCGTCTACTACTCAAGCTACTAAGATAGCTCTGAAAGACCTTTTTCCAGAGTGGCTTCTCAAGCAAGAGGTGCTCCACCATCAACTTGGAGAAACCTAGGGCAAAGGTAAAACAAAAGAAACAGCCCTGCAATTTGTCTTTCAGGGCAAGATCCTATGGAAGTTTTATAATAAAACAAATTAAATGAAGCAAACCGTGCTCCTTGACCTAAAGGAATGCTGGTTTCTAATTCTTTCTTATTTCAGTGTGAAACCTACCCCACCGCCTGGGCATCCAAGCTTAATATCTAAATTGAATTTGCCACAATATAGTTTGCTGGGAAGAAAAATAAAGCTTTGGGACTATATAGTACAGTGGGAAGATAAGCAGGCTGAAAGAGTTGGAAAACTAGTAGCTCTAGTCATGACTATAACCCCCACCAGCTGTGTCACTGTGACCTGTGTGGGTGCCAGGCTCCCTCTCTATCTCATGAGAGTACCAGCAAGCACTCCACTTCTAAAAGCATCTTTCATCCTCATTCACTTTTGGCTAACCATGTAAAGACATACTTTTTGTATCAGACTGTTATGCATGGATGAAAGTGTTAATTCATTCTTGGAGGTTAGTTTCTGTTGCTACTCAATTATCTAAAGATGTCCAACCCTTGGTTGTAAGTAATTACATGTGTGAACTGCAAAGCTTTCTGTCCTGGAAAAAAGAAATTGTGCACCCTGTAGGACTAGACCACACAGTCCACAGAGCGAAACATTTTATAATGATAGACGATAGCTCCTCTCAAAGCATCTGAAAAGTCTTTCAGGTTAAATCACTACAGTTTACAAATAGTGTAGAAACAATTCTGTCATTTCCATCATGTCTTAAAAACCTGGAAGATGTTGAGTTTTCAGAAAGAAATTTGGAATTAAGATCCAATTAACTAATGTTCAATAAAAAAAAAAGCAACGGAGTTGCTGAGGGAAATGACAATGAAATAAATAATTAGTTTTAATTATTACTTATCATAAAAGAAGATCAAAACTTGATGTACCTACCTACCACCAACCCCTATAATCCACCAATGATTAAACAGAAATTTGTCTGGGTCATAGTGATAGAAAAATAAATGACAAAAACCATCAAGACTAAACCATCAGAAATTCTTAGGTTTTCCTAAAGATACAAACTAAAATTTGTAAATGAATTCAGATGAATTAAGGTTGTACTTTGAGGACATTTCAAATTTTATTCCAGAGCTAAATTACTGAAAATATTCGTGTTCTGGACAAGTAATGAATTGTGTAGCCTAAACTCAGTATACAATGGTATCCTCTAGGCCAGTGGCTCTCAACCTTCCTAATGACACGACCCCTTAATACAGTTCCTCATGTTGTGGTGACCCCCAACCATAAAATTATTTTCGTTGCTACTCTATAACTAATTTTGCTACTGTT
>NW_017732534.1:271657-278200 GCF_001890085.2 Hipposideros armiger
GGGCAGTGTCACTGGCCCTCATGTGGGATCCGAACCAGGGCCCTCTGGCGTCCCAAGCCAGTTCTTAACCATCGCGCCACTCGGCCAGCCCAAGAATGTGGTTTTGATTAAGGTAAAATAAGAATCAGTACACAAGCACATCGCTCAAGGTGTTTCAGTTGCCACAACAAAGGGTTGCTTCCAACTGCAGTGGTAGGAAAAAGAGATCTAAACATGTAGGATATGAATTTTACATAGAAAAATAAGATAGTTAAGAAGATAACTCAGTTGAATTCAAAAAAGGCAATAAAAGGGAGAGACCTTGTCTGCTCCTTCTTTGGTTTTCTTTTGCTTTATGCTCTTTTGGAGAGGAATATAACTTGCCCAGGCATACAAGCCCAATTTTTACAGCCACATTTTAGTCCACTGATCAAACAATGTGATGATTCTTTCATTGTTTTGAACAGGCTGCCAAAAATCACTGTCCCTCTGTCTCCCCAAAACAGTTTACCAGCACTCCTAACTTAATGACCTGGAGGCTGGGAGGTGATGGCATTTCCAAAGTACATCAAACTAAACAAAGAAGCCTTGCTCTTGTCACACTTTCCCTTTTCTTTCTCTCGGCCACACTGCTCTAGGAGGTAAGTGTCTTTACTAATATAGCATATGAAGTTCCCTGCATACTCAGGGTTTTTGATCTCCCATCTGACAAAGCCAACAATCCAGGTGCTGTTTTTCAAAGCAAAATACCACCCGGTCCTGGTCACCAGAAAGTCTGGTTACTTCACTTAACACCCATCTCTCTCCAACTCCAAGATCCCCTTTGTACTTACATCCCATTTCAGCAAGTCAGTGTTTTCTAAATTTTTCACGTTTATATTAGGCTTTTCTATGTAATTAGACAATAAGCCTTACTTCAAGGCTGTCAGATCCTTTTCTCACATCTCCCCAGAAAGCTGGAAAGGGAATCCAATAGCAACAACAACCTGATGACTGACAGTTAATCAAAAATAGTTCTTCCAAAACATTGATAGCCTGTGCGTTTGTTACAATGTATTCCTGCACATCACAAAGTAATTTCCATTTGCATCAAGTGCAAAATAGTTTAACAGTTACATTTATACAGAGGGTGCCAAAAAAAATGTATACACATTTTAAGAAAGGAAAACTATATTAAAGTTGTAATACTCAATATGTACTGATAACAAAAGATGAATATAGGTCACACTTGACTTCTGCAATTACAAGAGGTGCTCCAGCGGTTACCATCAATGTCCAGACACTTCTGATTACAGCGAACTACTGCTTGAGCAACGTTGACAAAAATGTCCACTTGTATACATATTTTTGGCACCCCAGTATTTAAAGACTGAAGATGCACCCAATAATACATTACATCAGTAGTAAGTGACCACTCTAACTCTCTGCCTAACTGAAGAAAAGTCAACTTCAATGTAAATCCCCAGTACTTGTCTATACATATACTCAAGGACTGTGTGTACTATTATGGATGGATTAAAATACCAAAACACTACTCTGCGATATCATAACTTTGACTTAGCACAAGCTGTTCCATTAGCTGTAATACTCATTTAACAATTTGTTTTCCTTCTCAAAATGGACAATCTTTCTAAAGAATGGTTTGAGTTGAAGTTTCTTCATCTTTTTAAAGCCTCTTTAAAAGTTTTCAGGGAAATTTGAACAGGTGCCTTTTCTCTTAGTAACATTCCAAACGGCAGCAAAGAACATTGAAGAGTCCCTTGTTCTGCAACTGACATCATTTAACAAATGGGCAAATAAAGCCACAGTAGCCTTGAAACACCATAAGGACATCATACTGTGACTTCAGTCTTCCTGTTTCTGGCTCACCCTTTCAGAACTCTCCCCACTTCAGAACTACCAAATAATCACAGCGGTAGCCCAGAAGTAGGACTGAAAAGTGGTGTCTTTAAAAATTGAGAGCCCATGTGCAAAATTAGGGAAAACCAGTTATAATATGAAACTGAAGATTTTATTATGGTTTTAGTACTTTTTAATATCTACTGCCACCAAAAATTATGGCAGTACTAGCAGGTTAGAATCCTACACCAAAAATGAAATGAAATCCTACACCAAAAACATCAATGAAAATTTGAGAAATCATATAGAAATATACAAATATCAATATTAAAAATTAGAAATGCCAAGAATGGAAAAGCAGTGTTGTGTTATGAAATGCAAAAGGAATATTCTTAAATGAAGAATTCCTGACTATCAGGGAGAAAAAAAGTAGCTCAGTGGCTTAAAAATCAAGTCATTCATGATCTAATCTTAATCCCCTTCATTATTCTGTATTTGGATACTGATTTGAAAAGCTCTGTAGTATTTTGATTATTTAACAAATAATTATACAGCCTGAATGTTTATTTAACAAATAATTGAGGAAATAGTGAAGAAACAAAATGGAGTCACCATAGCCAAGCTAACAAAACCTCTTAAATAAGCATGGACTGAAACACAAGGAATAGATTTTTATTTTAATTAAGAACTTAAACTTTTAAACTTTTCAGTTGTGCATCAATGCCTAGAAATATATATGTAAATCCTATGGATAACCCTCTGAAGAACTTAGCGTTCATGTGTCCAGACCACTGGACATTTCGTAGATACCATTTCAGACCAAACTAGCAGCTGAGAATGCAGGACTAATTCTTCTTAAGATTGTGCCCTTTTTACTTTAAGAATTATCAACCTTTCTCCTTTCTTTTGGAATACTCTTGGTATTACCTGGTAGTGATCCCCAATGTGCAAATCTTCAAACCTCTGAATAAAACTCAGTCATTTAATTCTAGTGAAGATTCATTTATGCTGAGTTGATATAATTAGCTTTAATTTAGTGGGTAGAGGACAGAGGTGCTACTGAACATCCTACAAAGCCCAAGACAGTCCTCCACAATAAGGGATAATTCTGCCCAATCCGTCAATAGTGCCCGGTCAAGGATCCCAGCTCTCCTCCATGGTAAATGACTCCGCTCTGGAGTGCCAGGCCCCACATTTTACCCACTGTCTGATTCACTCCTGATGAGCTAGGTTTCCTGAGGCTTTGGCAGCATGGAACTCTGCCAGTGTTGTGTAATGGCTTTTCTCCTGTAGACTTATCTTCTGTTCTAGCCTTGCCCTTCCACATGTCACCACATGCCCAAGCAGGCCATGATAAGACCCTGTGAAGCTGCCTGAACCCCTAGTTTTATCATCCCCCACTATGGCTCATCTCACGCCCATTCCAGCTCCAGTTACAACACAAAGAGAGGTTTGCATGAAAATATCAGACTATTCTGATTTTTATAGCCTGCTTTTCTGGAGCTGGCAGTAAAAACCTTTTAAAACTTTGCCTGAAAAGACTAAAAGGTAAAGGAAATTACTGTTATCTAACTGTTGCCAATTAAAATAACGAAGCCTCAAATGACTGAATGATCCAATGTATAAACATACTTTAGATTAGAGTCTTATTTCCACAATGATCATCGTTCTTGATCATTTAACAACTTAAAACATATGGTAAAAAGTTTGTTTTTTTTTTTTTTTTTGATGTGTTGACATTGTCTGCTGTATCACAGAGATGGCTCTGCATCAGTGTCTCCTGAAATGGTCAACATTTCCTGTTGCATTAAAACAGTCACTGTCTGTTAACCTTGTAAATTCATAGATATAAAGCATATATCCTCACCCACTCCAAGACCTCTAAAAGCAAACTTAAACCCCAAAGTTGTCACACCCATTAGGATGGCTACTGTCCAAAAAACCCACAACGCAGTAAGGGTTAGGGTAGATGTTAGATACAATGAACAGGAACTGGCACTCTTGTGCACTGATGGGGGGGATGTAAAATGGTGCCGCCGCTATGGGAAACAGGACGGTGTTTCTTCAAAAAACTAAAAAGGATTGAAAGCAGGGTCTCAAAGAGATATTAACACCTATTTTTAATCGCAGCATTATTCACAGTAGCCAAAAGGTGGAAGCAACCCAAGTATCCATCAAGAGATGAATGGAAAAACAAAGCATATATGCATACAAAGGGATATTATTCAGCTTTAAAAAGGAAAGAAATTCTAAAACATGCTACAATGTGGACAAGCATCGAGGACATGATGCTAAGTGAAAAAAGCCACTCACAAAAGACAAATACTGTGTGATTTCCACTTGTATGAAGTATCTGGAGTAGTCAAACCCATAGCTACAGAAAGTAAAATGATGGCTGCCAGGGGGTGGGGAAGGGAGATAGGGAGTTGTTCAATAAACATAAAATTTCAGTTTTGCAAGGTGATCAAGTTCTGGAGATTGATTACACAATAATGTAAATATACAATTGTACACTTAAAAATGGGTTACGTGGTAAATATACATGGGTTACATGTGTGGAGGCCAAAGATGTCACTAAACATTCTACGATGCACAGGACAGACATCCATAACAAAAATTTACCTGGCCCAAAACATCAATAGCACTGAGATGGACAAATACGTAACATGGGTTACATGTATATTTTACCACAATTAAAAACCATAATGTTGTTAATATTTAATTTCACTTCTAGGTATTCTCTTTTTGGAATCATTAACTCAAAATTCTCTACATTATTTACAATTTTGTCAATTATACCTCATCACTATTTACTCTCACTCCCTGCACAATCTTGCCCAATCTCAAAAGTGGGTTTAAATACCATCTATACATTGATGATTTCCAAATATCTTTTTCCATCCCTGACTTCTCCCGGGACTCCCACTCAACAGATCCAATTGACTATCTGGTACTTAACATGTCTGAAATGAAATTCTTGAGAACACCCACCACGCCTGCTCCCCACATGATCACGCCAACTCAGGATCTCATCAGGCCAAAAACCTTCAATAAGTGGTTTTCAACAGGTCAACTTTGACCCTCAAGGGACAAAACGTCTGAAGGCATTTTTTTGGTTGTCATAACTTGGCAGGGAGGGGAAAGGTATTTCAACAGTGTGGAGGCCAAAGATGTCACTAAGCATCCTAACAAAGCACAGGACAGATGTAACAAAATTTGCCTGGCCCAAAATGTCAACAGCACTGAGGTGGACAAATCCTACCTACGAAGCATAGCTGTCTCTTTTCTCACAATCAGTATTTGACCAATCAGCAAATCCTGTTAATATCACCCACAAAATAAGCCCAGCATCGGATCACTTCCAAGGCTTTCATCCTGTTACAAATCACGCTGGTTTCTTTCCCAATGAAATTACCAAAACAGCCTCCTGACTGGCAATCCCCAGGTAGGAGGTAAGCATCCAGCCTTGGCCTCTACAGACTATAACACACCAGCAGGGTAATCCTTTAAAATTCTGTCATTTCATGGCACTCCTCTGCTGAAAGAGACGTTTCCACAGAGCAAAAGTCCAGTTACTCACAAGGCCCTACATACACTCTCACATCCCCACCCTTCCCCACTTCACTTCTTCCCACTTCCCCGTATGTTCCCGTGACTTACCCACACTGGCCTCGGCTCTTACTCAAACAGCCCAAACACTCTCCAGGGTCAAGGCCCAGTTGCCTGAGCTACCTTAAAAGCGCTTACACCTGAGAGCTGCAGACTAACTGCTCTTTCTTTTGTCTGGTGTCTGTTTAACTGACTATCCAACACTCACAACTCCCTCCAGTACTTATCCTTTATCTTCCTTTTTCCAGAGCACTTATTAACATCTCATAATATAAGTAGACTCTGCCAACTAAAAGACAGAAATACTTTATGCCCATGGCTCTATTCTCCGCTCCTGGAGAAAAGATCAATAAATATGTGTTAAATAAATGATTGCTGCCTTTTCCAACTATTTCAAAGTAGAAAATTGCAGAAGTTTGCTTTGTAAATAAAAATGAAACCCTACCATTCATGCTGATCTACCAGCTGCTTTGCTATTAACGTACCCAAATCCTACAACTGACAGTTTTGATCTTTCAGCCTAAAATAGAAGCAGAATCAGGTTTAACCTAACTGTTAACATTTTTACTATGTGAAGATTTATTCCTTCATAAGAAACTGAAGCGAAATCAGATAGCTTTTGGGAATAGTTACCATTTTACTATACGGTCCATAAATGAGGCAGTGAGTTTGGAGGCTCAGCATTGGCAATGTCTTGTGAAGTATACAGTCACAGAAGTCAGTCAAAATCAGAGGCATTTAAGCATACATATCAACTACTCCATGGATTCCCAGGCTTCAGTCACTAACATACCACTTCCATGATTTGACCATATCTTTCCCACATTTTTCCTTACACGTTGATCCATTTCTATTACTAAGCTTCCTGTAAAGCAATAATTTCTATTAAATACAGAGTTGTTCTTTATCCAAAACACATTAAAATAAATATGGAACTACTAAAATGTACGATGCTCATTCATGTAATATTTAATATCTAACACATTGCTGCTGGTTTCCATTTTACAGTTGGGAAACACAGAGCACTCCTCATTTATTAGAAAGAAGAAAGAAAAGAAAAGAAAGAAGAAAGAAAGAAAGAAAGAAAGAAAGAAAGAAAGAAAGAAAGAAAGAAAG
>NW_017732534.1:278300-280593 GCF_001890085.2 Hipposideros armiger
AGAAAGAAAGAAAGAAAGAAAGAAAGAAAGAAAGAAAGAAAGAAAGAAAGAAAGAAAGAAAGAAAGAAAGGAAGAAAACCAAATCCCAAGGAGCTTAGTGCTTCATTTGATGTCAACAATTAATTGGAATCAAGACTTTTCCCAACTTTGTATTCTGGTTTCATGCTGACTATGGAAAATACATTTTATTTGCATCCCTTCAATAGTGTTCTGTTATGTGTGACAAGCAGAAATTATACTGTGGGTGAAATATAAAGTGAACAGAATTAAAAGTCTCAGATCAGTGGGGATAATTTATTTTGCCATAAGACTTAAATAGAAATACAGTAATTACTATGTAGTGCACTTTTCTGCCACCAAGGTTGTTAGACATATAGCTATACACATGAAGAGTGCATCAGTTTTTCAAACAGCAGTGTTTCTGTTGAAACTACGTTAAAGATCCAAAAGGTTTGGCAAAAAGTGTGGAAATATGGTTCAAGTAAGGTCTTCATAGAATAACCATATTTTCCAAGTGAAAAAGGGAAACATACTATCTTCAGGACCAGTCTGTGGTTTACCACTACATTAGTAAGAAGTTAATCAAATTGCTGTATGCTGGATCGTTGTAGTAAATTCTCTTGTCTAGTAGAGTTGTGGGAAAAGAAGAATGCTGGTTAAATCATTCTTTTTAACTGACTCACTGTATTGTTTTTCTGTTTAGTTCTCCTTTAATATCTTAAAATAAAGCATTATAGTCTCACACATAAAAGTCCTGCACATCCTTTTGTGAGTCATTTATTCTTAAGTACCTCATTCTTTTGTTACAATTTTTGAGGTGGTATACATAAATTTATTTATATCTATCAACTCAGTATTTCTAGTAAATTCTCTGTAGATACTTCAGAATTTTATATAGGGGAAACAAAATTAGTCTTAGATCTTTCACACCATTGGTTTTATTTTACTCCACAGACTAGAGGCCCTCCAAAATAATATTGAATTCAAGCAATAATAGCGCACACACACCCTTGCCTGAGTCCTGATTTTTGTCAAGTGAATGCTTCTAGTGTTTGAATGAATAAATATAATGTTTTCTAACTCCTGCAAAATTTCAGACAGAATAGTATTCTGTTCAAATGACAATGTTTACTGGAAATTTCTAAGGCCATTACTATTCTGTAATAGACAAGAGTTGGGTGATTATCCAAATCACAGTAATTCCCTTGTTTCTGAAAAAAGTGCTGATATTCAGAGAAACACATGCAACATACTTTGTCCCGTTGGCCTTGGGTGATTGGTCAAGGGTCTTGTGACTGGCTGGGTCAATTAGAGCTGTAAAGTTTTTTGTTTGTTTGCTTAAGTTTACCATGGGAAACTAGACAGTTCCCCTCCTGCAACAATTTCTGTCAGGTATGGTGACAATGTTTATGACCCAAGTGGAAGAAACCAGCTAAGAGAATGAAGCTGATAAGCAAATGAAAAGCAGAGACAAAATGCTTCTTAGAGGTCTCAGAGTTCATGATTCTGGCTGTTCCTGAATCCCACAAGCAGAATGGCCCTTTCAACAGATAAAAGAGATGCCTCAGTGTCTTCTCAAATGATTTTCTGTTTCCCTTGCAACTCAATGTCCTGGGTGACACACAAGTAACAAATCGCATGGTGAAATAAACAAGCCACCTTGATAAGAATCCACTAGGAGTCTCATTTTTGTCTTGAAATCATGAATTTTAATTCTAGGACAAATAGCAAGTTTATAAATAATTTATTTTTAATTAGTATTTTAACTAGAGTAAAATATAATAAGCTTTTACATTATAATGTTATAAAATGTTACCATTTGGAGAAATTGGGTAAATACTACACAAGATTTCTCTGTCTTATTCCTTAAAGTTGTTCGTGAATTTATAATTCTCAAAATAAAAAAGGTTTAATTTAAAAAGCTTTAATTCTCTTATCTTGATAGTAATTAAATCTGCAATTTCTTCAGCAGTGCATGAATACTATGACTATGGTTTAATCATAAACAAAGACAAAAAGCTTTTGCTCACTGAAGAATATCTCAGCTTCTTATGTCTGCATATTTGGCTGGTCAGCTGTTTCCCAACCATCCATGCTTTATTATATTATTTTAAATCTCCATTCATAACATCTTTTATGCTGTTTTTCTAGTCTACCTTATGTCTACTTAGTTTTATTTTCTCTGACCTTTAAAATTGAGTGCCTCTTCTAGGTCTTAAAAACTTTGGGGGGATGATTACTCAGTGACTTTATATATATATATATATATATATATATATATATATATATATAT
>NW_017732534.1:282131-305977 GCF_001890085.2 Hipposideros armiger
TTTAAAAAAAAAAAAAAAAAAAGGGAAGACCTGAACATCTAATCCAAAGACCTGACACTGAGTCGTACATCTTGGGCTGTCACTTAACGAGTAATTCATTTATAGTCTGTTTTAAGATTGTTTTATGGACCGAAGAAAAATGTATATAAAGGTACTTTGCACACTTTAAAAAACACAAATACATACTAGGACTGTTACCAATAAAAAATAAAATCCACTATGGGTGCAGTCGTGATGAATTGTGTGACGTGCTACCTCTCAATTCTACCTTAATATTCCACCAGAGAACTGGAAACCAGGGAAATCATGGAAACCCTCTACAATTCAATAAACATAAAAATTGGAACTTTGTACATTGAGAACATTGAGGTGGTTTATTTTTTCTTAATTTCAGGTGAAATCGCTGTACAAAAATAATGTTGGCATGTAGGCCAGCATACGTAAAGTTTGTTTCTAATAGAAGTTAAACTAAGACATACCAGAAATATAACCCATACTTATGCAGGTCGAATGTTACCATATTGTGCTTCGTTTACCTGAGACAGTAAAAGAAGCCGAATTACTTCATGGATAATTGGACTTAATCATATAACGGCATCAATGCCAGAAGCTCAAATTAATCAATATCACCTATGGATGGCATTGTGTAATGAAAAAATTTATGGCAAAGATTAAACAAGGAAACTCTTTCATCAAGGGAAACAGGACATGCAATTTTCTCAACATTTAAAATATTCTCTAATTTCATGAATCCTTGGTTCAAAGAGGAGGGACAAAAGACTTAAAATAGGTCTACTGAACATTTTTGGCTCTCACATGACAGAATTTGATGTGGGAATTGTCAATGGATTAATGGGTTAATTTTTTTGCTAAAATGTGTGCCTGTTTAAATATGATAAAGGATTTGAAAATTTAATTTCAATGCTTATAATGCCTGTGTCCTCCCCTAATTTTTCTAAGATACTGAAATACACCTAAAAGCACTTAATAGAGCATGTCACATACTATAGTAACAATACGTTTGCTATTATGCAATTTTTAATTAAAACAGAGTCTTAATTTGTGACATGATGGGTTATGTGAAGGCTTTGCAGCCCAACAACCCCTCACATACTACTTATTAGCTATATGCCTCTGAGTTTGCTCTTTTTTAAAATGGTTGTATTAATAGCATGCATCTTAGAGGATTGTTGTGCAGATTAGTTAAAAATCTAAAGCAATTACTGTAGCATTGCCTGGTACCTTGAAAATGCTAAGTGTCAGCTGTTGTTATCATCTATGGTAGTGCTTCCAATAGTTCTTATGTGACTTACAGTACTCATATTTTCTAACAAATTTCAGGTGCTCAATAGCCACATATGACTAGTGTCTAATGTACTGGGCATCACAGACATATTTTTTTAAATCTCTTAAGACTCGTAAGGGCTCAAAATCTTATATCAATAACCAAGTAATTTAAGTTTCTGACATATTTCCTTTTTTAAAGATCTAAAACTATTTTTTTTCCTGTTCTTTGTTTTTTGTTTTGTTTTTTTTATTGGAGAATTCGGGGATGGGAACAGCGCTGGGGAATTGGGGGAAGGAGGAATTGGGGGAATTGTTCTTCAGTCTAGTTGTGGAGGACGTTGCTTCACTGGCCCAACTTGGCACTATCATTGTGCTCTTCCCGGGAGAGGCAGATCAGTCGCCAGCTTCTGGACGGCAGCTCACGGCGGCTGCTGGCCGCTCACGCTGGCTGCTGGCTACATACGGTAGCCCATGGCAACCCACTGCCACAGGGGCTGCAGCCTACACCATCGCCTGCGACTCACAGCAACCCAACTCCAGGTTGAGCTGTTGTTCAGCATCTTAGCTGTAGAGGGCAGTGTCACTGGCCTTTATATGTGGGATCCGAACCGGGGCCCTCTGGCATCCCAAGCCAGTTCTTAACCAATGTGCCACTCGGCCGGCCCAAAGATCTAAAACTATTTTGATTCTACCCCCATTAGCCATCACACAGGACTGATTACATTAAAAAAAAAAAGTATAAGAAAGGAAAATAGAGGTTTTAATATAATACTCTTATAAAGAAAGTGAATATTAAGTTTATTAGTTTCCCTTCCCAGTCTCTCAACATTTTTTTGTTGTTGTTGTTCTAAAGTAATACCCAGACACCTAGCCCATTTTAGGGAAATACTTCATTACCCAAGAATAAAAAAGACTAATCTGAGCACTGAACAGAAAGAACATAAATCCTGGGAAACCTATAGAAAATTTGTACACTTACAAAGGTCAAAGGTCAAGTGTGAACGTCAAATGTTAAGAATGATAATGGCAAAAAAATTTCCTATATTAATCAAAATGAAAACTATAAGAAATAAGTCCATCTGTATAAATTCTTCAAGATAAAACGTAAGCTAAAATATTCTGAAGTTGAGGCTTCCTCAATTGGTGGTAAAGATATAGCTTAATAAAAACAAAACAAAAAAACTACATTGCCACACACACATTTGTCAAAGTTAGGAACTCAGAGTGCCCAGAAAGTGAGAGGCCTTCAGGCAGGGGTAGAGGAGGAGCAGATTAGATAAGTTGGACCCTCTATCTTGAAGAACTCTGCAGCCACTGAGTCCACATCCTGTAAGTTTCTATTTATTACTGCCCTACATCCGTACGATGGCCAAGTGAATAAATGGGACTTGGAGTAAGCTATCCAAACAACTATCTTCTGATTCTCCTACTGATCTAAATGCTCTTTGTTGATTTTACCTTGTCTGACCAAACTCTGGACTCAATGCACTTCAGGGCTCAATCCTCCCCCCTTCTCTTTTCTGTCTGCACGCTCACAGGCTGGGTGATCTCACACATTCCCATAGCTTTAAGTACCCTCCACAGGTTGACAATTTCTAAATTTTCATCTCTAGTACCATCTGCTCCCCTGAACTCCAAACTCATATATCCAGCTGTTCCCTAGATGAGGCTACTTACACATCCTGTAGATAGCTAAATATTCAAAATTTAACTATTCTTCCTCCATCTCCTCCTTCATCTCAATAAATGGCAACATCTTTTATAAGCTGTATTATTTTTCTTTTTAATACTTACCGCCATCAGACATCATTTGTTTAATGTCTGTTTTTGCCCGATAGGATGCAAGCTGCATGTGCAGGTATTTGAGTCACAATATATAAGGTCTAAAGGGGACTAATTTAGGCTGTCTGGAAAATGTAGACCCCCAGGGATGATATATGGAATAAAGTCTGAATGACAAGATGGAGACAATGACAGGGCATGGATCAGGGTGTTCAAGGCAGAGGAAATGACAAACATAAAGGTTTAAGTCCAAAAGAAGCTTGTAGTGACTTTAGGGGAAACAAATACCCCTGGGGTTGGAGAAAAGGGAACAAGAGGGAGAGAACTGAGAAGAGAAGAGTGGAGGGTGGAGTATAATTCTAGGGATTCGGAGAGGAAATGGCAAGTCCAAAGGCCTGGACACAAGAGAAACTCAATATTCCAATACAAGTAACGAAGAAAAAGTGACAAACATCTCTTCTGAGAGGCCTCAGCTAAGCATTTTATGCTTCCCTAGGGGGTTGTCTCTTGGTATGTTAGTATTTCTTCAGTTAATTTTGAACAGCCTGGGATAAAATGGTAGCATCTGCTCAGCCAAGTCAGCTGTGATCTGAAGTAAAATAAGAGTTGTCCCTGTGGTGGTATGGAGACAGAAGAGACATTACCACAGAGTTTATATGGCTTACAAACCCCTCTTTGCATTGGGGACAGTTTCAGAGTCTTTCCACCAGGGCACCTGATCTAAGACATTTCTAATTAAAATCATTTAAGTGCTGCAGTCTACGGGGAAAAATTCTAACATTTCCAATAAAAATGCACTTAAAAAAAGAAAAAAGCCTATGTCACTAGTCAATACCATACATATCCTGACTGTAAGTAATAAGCATTTTACTAAGGCCATTACAAAGAGCTATTAAACTATGTCTTATTTGTGTTGTTAAAAGGCAGATCTGGCGGAACCGCCATCTTCCAGTAATTCGCCGAAATGACCGACACAAGGGCAAGAGGAGAGGCCCCCGCTCTGTGTTCTCTGGCCCCTTTTAGAAAACATGGAGCTGTTCCTTCGGCCACCTACACTCGAATCTACAAGAAAGGTGATACTGTAGACATCAGAGAACGGACACTGTTCAAAAAGGAACACCCCACACATGTTCCCATGGCAAAACTGGAAGGGTCTACAGTGTTACCCGGCATGCGGTTGGCATTGTTGTAAACAAACAAGTTAAGGGCAAGATTCTTGCCAACAGAATTAATGTACGTATTGAGCATATTAATCACTCTAAGAACTGAGATAGCTTCCTAAATGTGTGAAGGAAATTATCAAAAATAGAAGGAAGCCAAAGAGAAAGGTACCTGGGTTCAGCTGAAGCGCCAGCCTGCGCCACCCAGAGACGCTCACTCTGTGAGAACCAAGGAAAAGAGCCTGAGCGGCTGGAGCCCACTCCCTATGAATCCACGGCATGATAAGGGTAAAAAATAAAAGACCTCTGTACTGTTAAAAGGCTCTTCTGGTGTACCCACGTGTTGGCAGACGTCAATCACCATCTTGGAAAATGCTGTATCATGGAACATGGTTTTTCCAGTAAGAAATATGAGATAGGGTAAATTATATCCTTAAAAGTTTCTGAAACATATATTTCCTATTACTTTTTCAGAGACACCTTTTTGTTGCATCAAAACTACGCATTTTTAGTTGGCTCTAGTAAAATTAAAAAAAAATAAAGTTAATAAAAAACTAAGAGATGGTCCCATTTCAAAAAATAAAATAAAAAATAATCAATGTTTCTTTGGGCTCTTTTTCTGCAAATAGCCAGATGATATAGTGATCTTATTAAGTATAGGTAAATCATTGGAAACTAGAGAATTTCTTTAAACTTTTAAGTGTCCTCTTTCATCTTCTTGAGCTTTTATTTTTGTGAAGTCACTGTTCTGATATACTTAGATTTGGGTCAAATTCAATTACTATACAATAAGTCATGATTTAGCACTGAAAAAAATAGAATGATTAAATAGTTTCATAATGAATTACAGAACTCCTTTGCACTTAGTATATACACTTAAAATATTGCACTTCCTAAATAAAGATTTAATTTTTAAAACACAAATTCTTTAGCATATCTTTGCGCAAAATCTGCTACCAGCTATACTTTCCATTGCATTAACATCATATGACCAGAAGTGTTGACTAATCACTCCAATATTTAGATTTGTGTTTAATAATTACTTTTATAGAATCTTTGTGGCAATCCATTAGGCTTTTATCTACAGAGATTTTTCATTATTTGCATTCTTTGTTTCAGATCTCTGAAATCACAGGAAAAGCAATCAAAACCCACAATATGACTTCACTCCTCAGAATTTCCTCCTTGCCTCAACATGAGAAACATGGCTGAGGCAGAAATGATGATCTTTGAAACACTGAGTTGGTGGTCCAATGTCCATCTCCACTGTTTACAAGACACTCGCCCCCATTCCTCAGCCATTTCTTCTCCTTGGTCATTGTCTTTTATCCTGTCATCATACTGGGTGTCTCAAAATCCTGCTCAAACCTCTGAGCTTAGCCTTCTTGATTCCTAAGGCCTGACTTCCTGCTCAGCCACATCTGAACTTCACTATCTGGACCAGCACCATTGACAAGTTCAATATGTTTCAACTCCCACTCCTGATAACAACTTCCGTGTCCTCTCTTAAAATTTCCTTTGTCCCTAGTGATCCTTCAACATAACTAAGTCATCATGCTTGCCCTCTCTGCTTTCTAAAGATATCAGCACCCTCCTGCCTCAATTAGCACTATACTCAATCAGGTCCCATTTTCATATTATACAAATTCACGTCCCTTTAATACAGCATCATATTTTCTGTACCAACCACCAACTTGAATCTGTCCTCCCAACTGTTCTTACCACTGATAGTCAAAGGCTCTGGGTATTAGTAGAAAAATCTATGAAAGCATGGGAATTCGTCTTTTCTTTACATATTCATGATAGATCTTACTTCAATGGCTCTTTATCACTGACAAGCAGTCCCTTTTCTCTTGTATAACCTGCTCCTGGCTGTCCTAAACTATTTCTACAAACTCCTAGCAGATGATCACGTCTTCCTAATAGTGTATTATCCACCTGTCCAACCAACCCACCTACTGTCCAAAGTTCTATGTTGTAACCTATACTCTCTTCCTTTTCTCCCAGCTCAAAGGAAGAGCGTTTCCCCTGCTGCCTACAGGTCTACCCAGTGCTACAGGAACATTCCCTTAGCTATTTTTTCTCCTACACCATACTTTCCCATATTCTTCAAATGAATACATTTTCTAAAATTATAACCCAAGCTACTTGGCTTATCACTCTTCTGAATTGTTTGCACAGGATTTGAATCACAGCCTCACTCAATCTGGAACCATACATTCCCCTGGTTTCCATGCCATTTGCAACTCTCTATGTTCACATATGTCTAACCACTCTTTCCCTAGATTTGTTATCAGCTCCTCTCCTGGGACACAAGGGCACATACTACCCACATCTGCCCAAGGAACTTGGATTTTTATTGTGTAACCTCAGAGAGCTGGAATGAGGATTATGTCTAATGCACTTAAAAGTATCCTATTTTGCCTCAAGACACCAATCAAAGTCACCTCCACAGAAAAGCTTTCTCTGACCTCCCCAGAATGGGTCAGTCTCCCACAATGGCTTATATATACAATATATATAACAGGTCCCGTTATACGGCTTTCTCTCTGATACTGGGACCAGACGCCATAGTAGGCTGTTATTTCCTAAGAAAGTATGGTTACCTCTCTCCCCAGTTATTTCTTCCCCACCTTATCTCCTTCTTAGCATGGCCACCAAATTAATCTCTCCTAAATCCCATACTGATCCTCTCATTTTCTATTCAGAAATTTCTAGCAATTTTCCCCACTGCCTATAACAACTTTTTAGCCCAGCTCTGAAACCCTGCATATGGCTGAAACTAGCAATCGACCTTCTGCTAATACCGTCTAAGAACCATTGCCTTATTCTACAATACAACTACATATAGTACATTCTCCGACCTGTACCTCTGCTCAGGCTCATTATATGACTGCCACATCCTCGTGGTGTGATTCTGCCCTGGCTCAGTCAATGCTTCCTCTGAGTCAAGGCCACCTTAAGGGTACTCGCCACAAATTGCTCTCCCTCGTCCCTTTAGCAAAATGACACCAAACTGTGCTGCACTTCTAGCACGTTTAGTCCACACTTGTGTTTATTTATGTGTATATGGAATTTCCCAACTGGATGGTGAAGTATAGTGATATCAAAGATGACATTTTAAGCAAGCTTATAACACTCAAATGACAATCAGTATCTTTATCACAAACATGTATTATGTGCCAGGTGCTGCTACAAATGCTTTACAATGATTCTGTGGGGTACACCCTATTATCTTTCCCATGTACAAATGGGAAGACTGGGTCATAGACTAGGGCCTTCACAGAAATTTGAACACAATGAGTACAAAATTATATTTGTGAATGGATAAATGTATTACTAATAATTAAGCATTGATATTGTTACATAAAGTAATCCATCAACCTAGAATACTTTCGCTGGTCTTCCTAGCCTAGCAAAACCCTCCCAGTCTTCAAGACCCTACTCAAATGTGCCCTTCAAAAAAGTGTCCTGCTAATACCTTGGCAAAATTAATTGCTCGTTCCATGAATTGTCTTTAATACTTGTAATGTGTCTTTATTATTACACTAAGGTTACTTAGAAGTTGATCAATAGAATGTTTCTTAATGGGAATTTGTTCAATATTTTTAATTCTCAGAAAAATTAACTGGAAAACAAAATGAATGTAATTTATATCTGCTCAACAAACGAAATAAACAGAAATGGCTTACCTTATTAGCAATGTTTGATAATCAGACAATTTTTTTTCGGTAACATTTAGTACCTGTATGAAATTATAAGCTCTCATATAGCTAAGTCTAATTCAGAAAGTCTATTCTTTCATTTTATCCAAACAAAGCATTATTCTTAAGAAATGGGTAATGGACTTACCAGTCTTCTCCTTTCTTCTTCTACTGTGATGAGTAGTCTTGCAAATTCTTTTAGTGACTGAGCTATTTAGAAGATAAATTTTAAAAAGCATTAACATTTTTTAATGCAAATATCTAATTGCACAGGAATAAACATTACAATGCAGCTAGTTATAAATTTGTACATATTCTGTGGTCTTATGTTTTTATAAGCATAAAACAGTATATACATTAGGATCTCAGTGACTAACGGCTATAGATAAGAGATGTCTGCATGCAGTAATCTGAACTTAAGCACAAGTCAATTGTACTATTCTTTTTTTTCAAAGACACTAGAGTAGTTTATACATTTAATATGTAAAACTTACACATTAATAAATAAAAGTATAGTACTGGAATCACTTCTAAACTGAATACTACAAATAATGAAAAACATATTAAATCTGTAAGAAGCAATAAATCCATCCTATTTATTGGGTTGTCGGCAAAGTCATGATGCATTTTTGTGATGAAAAACAGAAAAAAAATACGTCATGACTTTACCCACAACCCAATAGATGTACTGAGTAGCAGCCAATACTTCAAGGTCTCTCCCGCTGAGTTCTTGCTAGAAGTTCATCAGTTATAGATACTTAAGAAACAGATTCTGTATTCCTCCCATGCTGGAGCTACTTGAGATCGTTGTTAGTGTACTGGGATGACCACCAGCAACAGCATGCTGGGAACTTGTCAGAAATAAAGACTCTCAGGCCCCACCCCAGAACCTAGCATTTTAACAAGATCCCCAGGGGACTTGTTTGCATATTAAAGTTGAGAAGCACTACAATAGAAAACTACCTGAACCAACATCTGCTGTGGGTTGGGGAAAAGATCAAGTATTCAGGAACACTGAAAGAACAAACCAAAAATAAATAGGGAGTTACAGTAGCATATTCTTTAAAAAGGCTTAGCCCCAAATGGTGATGGTGAAAAAGAAATTCATTCACATCAGTTTGTGTACCTTATACTTAATATGAATAATTAACTAACGTTGAGGCTTTTTGTTACAATACTAACAAAACAAGATGAATGCAGAATTTGTTTTTATTTAAGCCTTGACACTTCCCTTCTGCGTCCTTACTCTTAAGGCTCCCTCGTCCTCTCTGCTTCACCCACCTAACACTGAGAGCATTCCCTGAGACCAGAAGTCTAGTAAATCCAGCATAAAACCTACGATGAAGGCAAGGAAGCGAGGAAAACAAATCAAGAGTCACATTAACAGAACGTATTAAGGAAGAGAAAAAAATGTTTCCCTTTCAAGAATTAAAAATCCCAATCTAGGATTTTTTTCCCCCCTCTTTTCAGAAAAGGCTTACACTAAACTAAGCTGGTTTGAAATGCTATCCCTGTGATTACTTCGCATTGGTTTTTATTCACAGTTACCAAAACAAAAATCAAAGGATTACCTAGGAGACTGATTAATCTGATAAACACATTACGGACCTTAGAGTAAAGGTAACTTCTTCCTTTAGAAGTTATAAGTTTTAATTTCTTCAAAAGTAACTCATATCGGTGCTGCAACACAACCCAGTTTTGACAACTGGAAGTTGAACAGAAAAACATTTTACAAATATATAGATTTTAACTGTAGTGTATAATAGCATATTAAGGTTCTGTATCTTCGGTAAAGAAAGTAGTCCATCATCTTTCTGGCAGCTATCTACTACACTGAAGATCTCTGTTGGTGCCTAAAAAAAATGTCAACCAAACTTTGGATGGTGGGAGGCAATGTTAACATGCCTGCAGAAAAAGAAGCCATGAGTTAAATCAGTTTGGGCTACACGTTTTGGAGGCAGCAGGTGCTCCTAAAGGTAAGAACATAAGAGGAGATAGAAAGAGCAGGTGAAAGTCTGTATAAGAAGCACTTTAACCCCAGAGTTCTAACTCAGTTCCTCCCAAACTTTTTAATAAAACAAAAACAAGAAACCCTCACCCTCGTATGCTTCCTTTTATTGGAAGCTACTAGATGACACACTCTAACAAAACATGGGGCTAAACCAAGAGAAGGGGATATGGGCTCTAGAAATAGGAGGTCCAACATAGAAAAGAAGCAATGGAATTCTCAGGACGACACAGATACATATATTCCAGGACAACAGTTGTGCAAACGGTCCAGAGACCATCTTGCCTAAATTGGAGCAACAGGTTAGGGGCTCCAGGAAATGTCCCCAGAAAAAAGAAAATAGAACTGATCAATATCCCAAGGTTTCAATGTAATGAGATGTTTATACTCCTTTTTTATAAGGAAATTCAAAGGCGATTATTAACTCCTGGGAACACAAAGCTATATACAAGTAACACGATCAAAATAAATGAAATTGCTGAGCTGTAATATGCACAAAGTAATACAAGCATTAAAAATAGAGTTGGGCAAAATTAAATTTTAACTATTGAGAGAATAGGGGAAAGGAGCATGTAAAATAGTTTGAACTCAAGACATAGTGTGACAACTCTATGAAGTAAAAAGATGATATCTAAAACTGAAAAGAAAAGTCAGGAAGTAGCTAGATATTCATGATCTTTAAAGAAAGAAAAAATGGCTAAAAGTTCAAAGTGGTCTTTCTGGGAAATTAAGCAGTGGGGACTGGTAAGATAGGAGATGGCTAGTTGTTGTTAAGCTTAATAAAAATCTATAGCTTTTTAAATAAATAATGAAAAATAAAACATGATATTAATGCTTCTTTTCTTATTAGCCTAAATTCTAGGAAGACATAGATCACATGTAATAATTTTTCCCAAAGGGTTAAGTAAATATCTAGCACATAGAAGCCTGTCATCTGGTAGTTTGGGAATAAATGAAAATATAACTTCATTAGAGGCTGGCAGAGGTACACTAGAACCTCCCACTTGGTCAATCAGAAATTATCACTGGCTCGCGTAGTGGAGCCCTCAAAGTCCCAGGAAGTATTTTACAATGATGACTGCGTGAGTCCACAGTCTTCCCCAAAGCAGCTACTACAGTGAGATTAAATCATGGAGTTGCCTTAAATCCGATTTTGATTACAAGTAAGGAAACTCAGGTTCTCAATGCGCTGTTGTACCTCTTTTTGTCCAAAAATTATTGATACTGTTTTCTGCTTTATTTGGTTTTCAGGTCTATTTCCAATATAAATACTATTTATAGACTCAGTACAATTAATACTTGATTATAATGAGAAGGTCGGAGGAGAAAAATTTTAACATGCAAAGCAATCCCTTGTCTGGTTACACACACACACACACACACACACACACACACACATGTCTCCTTCCAGTAGTTTTCTAAATCTGCCTCAATTTAACAAGTTTTGTTCCTTCTTTTTCTTTTGTTGATTTTTCAAGGAAATGACTTCAAAATACTAAGATTGTTCTCTTTAAATACTACAGTCTCAGTTCCATAAAAAGTATATGTTTCTTGGCCCAAATGAAGATATTCATGTTTGTCATTTGTTCTACAAAAAAAATGAACAGCCAGGAACACTCAATACTTATTTCATGAATTAGTGACAGTGGCCTACCAACTTTTTAAACCCATATCTAATATTTTCTCCTAATCGTTTTATTTGTAATAATGTCAGAGTATTGCGTTAACAGTTTACTAAGCACAAGGTAACACAAAGATAATAACAATTAAGAATCCTATAAAGCAGATATAAAACAATTCAAAATATTATCTTATAAATTCGGTTTTAGGGTTAAGGGCTGAAGGACTGCCTGCCCCACCCTCAAATTAACAGGAACCTCTGACACGAATCAGGCAGATACAAACTGCTTGGTGTACCCCAACAGCTCTCTAGAGATGAGGAGCCAATATTAGAATCTTTGGTGCACAAATGCCATGAAGAGACCATGAAACCCAGAGGGACTCTACTCCCCAGCAGGCCTTGGGCAGAAAACATACAAAATGACTCCCCCAGCACTCATCACAGTGCCTTACACAAAACAGCCATTGATTTTATAACGACTTGAGTCATATCTTCTAAGACTATTTAAGCAAAATCTAAAAATATTTATTACATGCAAATGTCTAATACCTAAATACTTTCGTTTATAAGCAACTATTTGTGATGTCCCATATTTTATTTAGCAATATTAATATTTACATAAATAACTATGTCATTATGTGATTTGGGGAGGTTGAGACTAACTTTGAATGCAACAGCTGGTCCTGCAATTACAGCTTTTGACCATACCTCGGTGGTATGACAGGAGATTGATTTATTGAGAACAATATTCCAAAAACAATACTTAATGCACAGTAGGCATTCAATAGATGACCATTAAATGAATTAATGTGTTTAACAATACATTCCCACAGTCTATTTGCTCTATAAGGAGAAACATACCAACACGCATTCTAGGCTTCATTAAATACTATGAAAGGAATAGCCAGATACTTTGGAAAATTATGTTAGCTATCCACATTCCTGCCACCTGCATTAAACTTTCCTGGCTGTATTCACCAGTAATAATCTTTCCCCTTCCTGACCATCTGGACCACGAGATTACTGGAGAGCAACCAAAATATAGTTTCACATATAAATTTTAACTTTCCAATAAATTATTGAGGTCATGAATATTGCTACAGGCTTCCTTTTTATCTCCACAAAGTGATATTGGAAAAACACTTCTGGAACAAAAGAAATCAATTTTTCAGGTGTGTTTATGGCAGGCCCTAAGAGTATAAGCATTTACAAAGGCAGCTGGATTATACCTAGGAGGTGAGAAGTATGATAATAGCTTCTCTATTTACCAATATCATCAATTCTGAAACATTCCTGAACTGTCTAAAATACGTATTTCCAAACTTAATTCTTTTCAGCAGGCTTAAATTCACCCTAATATTTTTGACTATGGGAAAACCCAGTTTATTGTCTAAAAGTAAGAATGAGAGAGAAGAAAGAAAATTACTCCCTGTTCATGGCTGACATAACTCTACCTACCACCTTAAGTACTAAGCATTACGCTCTTAGATGTTTCAACAACTGATCACCTTGGGCTTTAAGGATTTTACAACTAGAAGGAAAATTGAGGAAACTGGTCTCTCTTGCATCCAACCAACTTTTATATCAGAATCAGATGATGTGTTAAATATTTCTCCCAGGAGTCTTTTCTCAAACCTAAATAACATAAACACATACTCAAACAAAGTACAGATCACAAATTCATGACATATACAACTTTATCAACAGATTTTTTCACTTTATTAGAGTGAGCAAATCAGTTAGGCTGTTCAGATATGCTGATGAATAGGGGAGAATTGGAGTAACAGTAGGATTTAGACTTGGTTAAATCTCAAGGAACACATGAAAACCTGTAAAAGTCAGATTAAGCCAATGCAATCATATTTTATAAGGCCAGATGACGGCCCAACAGTCACTTCACTTCTCTATTTGGGTGTGAGATGGCGGCTATCAAGTTTTTTTAGTATCCTGGCGCTGACTTTTCATGAAGAGTAGGAGAAAGGCAATAAAACATCAACACTTAGACGAGGATATGAACCTCAGCAGGAGAATTTGTCATCTCCTTCTAGATCTGGTCATATTGAGAAAAGTAAGTGTAGAATCCATAGCCATGCGATGCCCAGCATTACTCTACAAAGCAGGCAACGATCTAACAGGTGTCCCATCGGCAGTTATGCCTGGAACTCATACTGAGGGAGTTTTAATTCTCTGAACATTTAAAAGATCAAAGGCAGCATACTGACTGAAGTATCCAAGGAAAAGTTTTGGTTCAGGAACAGCTTAACCCATGAACACAGCAAGGAGCACACGATCAGCTTGTGGCATGCCTGAAGAATAAATCCTACATCTGCAAAACAGAGAGAGTGGTATACCCACTAGGTATTGTGCCTTTGGTAAAAATTAACACCCCCACTGATGGTCTGTCCACTAGTTCTGCAATATTAGCCTTATTTGCAACCACAGGGTCTAGTTATTATTTTCTGGGAACCACAGCATCAAATAAGATTTTTCCACTCCATTTGTGGTTGAAAGCTCTACGGATGCCTAGTTGCAAAGCCAATAAATTGCTTCCTAAACCAACAGGAAGAAAAAAAGCCACAGGACACCGTCAAATGCCGGCAGATCACCGCAGTACACCCTCGTACTGGGAGGCACTCACCTTTCTAACACTGCATAGCCCCTTAGAATCCAGGGACTTGTGGAAATTTAGTTACCTTTGAGATAACTAACCAAATTCTCCATAATGCCCTCCTGGTAGTCAGATTTATTTTTAATCACCAAACATAAATTAAAGAGATTCATCTTGAAAACAAGCCCCTGGAAACTTGCATTTAAATTCTTCTCTTATATCCTACCAGTGCATTCTTGTGTTGCCGTGCATTGCATGCAGGTGAATCAGGTTTCAGCAATTATGACATATGCCAAGTTGGTAGAGCATATTAGATATTATTCTAGTAATAAAAGGTTAATATTATATTATAGTTTACTAATTAAGCATTAAAGAAATAAGTGCACAGCCTACAAATGAAAACAGACATAAAATTAAACTTTTATCAAATTGACCAGGTACTCTGCATAGAGTTAGGAACGGCCTCATCTCTTCTTCATCACTTGTGTAATATGATCAACTGCGCCATAGCTGGTCTGTCCAGTACTCAGATGCCAGTCCACACTCTGAACAGGACACACGGGCAGAATCCCCACTTTGAAATGCATCGGCTTAATACCAAGCAATTTCTTTCTGCGTTCTCTTGTTTCTGTTTTATTCTCTCGCCATATTGCCCAGACTCTTTGCAGGGTTTATGCCCAGTAATCCAGCATCCTTTCAAATGCCCAATTCCTGTTCCTAGTGCCTCCCTCCATACCTGGGTTCTGACATTCCATGGGACCTCATGCCCTAACCTGTGCTATACTTTAATCTGGTCTGTTATCGTGGGTCCCAACATTGCTCAGAGCTGCACACATGGGCTGAGATTCAGAAATTGTGGCCAAATTGGCAATCTTGCACTCTTTTCTGGTCTGAGTGGATACTCAGACACATTTCTCTTATCCTTACTGGCATTAACAACTGGACTCGAAAAAAGATACCTTCTGTAAGCCAGGGACTTCACCTGTAAAAGAGTCCTATTGCTGCTGATTTGATTAGGATTACCTATTAAAACTGAGAATTACGACTCCAAGATCAAAGTCACAACGGGATGCACAGAAACAATTCTATACTATATATTGAATGGTGTTTCCTTGATATACTCTCTGAACTGAGATAGGACCTCTTAGTAATACCTGCTTTAAAACTGCCAAACTGCAAGGTATTTTGACAGCTCTAGTATACTCATTAAACACACACACACACACACACACACACACACACACACACACACGGCTTATNGGTGACATCATCGGTGATGTCTCAAGACTACTCTGGCTGAGAATGTTGTGGCTATTACTCAAAGCTAAGAGTCACAGCTGTCCCTACTTCATTTCTCTTATTAAATAAAGAAGAAGCTGAAACTGGGGCTTCAACAAGCTATTTTAAGGAAGACTGAAACTGTGTACCTTCCCATGTAGAACTGAAGGTGACAAATGTGGGTAAGAACGAGTCTTGCACTCCAACCACACCAGCCTCACCCATTAGTCTCAGACACATTCCTGGCTCACTGTCCCTGGGACAACAACTTGTACTAAGTTCCTAAGCTCTCCATGTTAGGAATGATTATTCAAAGTCTTCTACTATTTTATTACATACATAATTATTTTTAACTGTTTAGACTACACTTAGATGCTCAGGAAAGGGATACAAAGTGTTGGATGGTGAGGATATGGGAACATGTATATATTTTCACATTAGTTGTTTCAGAAATAATTTGTTTATAAATTTTTACTCTAAGTTAAATTTCCCTAATAAAGCATTGATGTTTAAGTCAGATTCTCAGTAACAGGGGCTAAATAAGTCTTCTGATTTAAAAGTAGCAAACAATATTACACCTACCCCTACATAGCATTCACCTTGATCTAACTCTTCAAAGCCCTAAGCATTAGAATTTAATTTAATATTCACTGGACATAATAAGCCTTCAGCTACTGATCAATTCACACTTTTCAAACCTAATCTACAAGAGCCAAAACAACAACATCCATTTAGCCACAGTGGCAAGAGACAAACAGTCCAATGCTGAGATAGCCAGTTCACCACAAGCTGGGGAAATCGCCTAACATCAATCTCCCTGGAAAGCTGCATAGCATGGTGATTAAAAAACCCTACCTCTGCAGTTACTACATGTGTCTTCAAGAAGGTATTTTAAGTAAGAGGCATAATAGAAATTAAGAGAAAAATGAAGAAATAGAGGTATGATCAAACAACACAGTGAATTTTAAATAAAAAAAATTATTACAGTAAAAGACACATTGCCATTAATCACCCTCAAACTACTCCCCCTCACTTCAAACATACACATCCCATCATTCTTGCCACTTTCTAAAGCAGTTCTGTAAGTCCTCTTTCATGAGTGTCTTTAGTTGTGAGGTCATGGCTGCTAAAATGTCCTGAATCATTATGACTTTGGGGAGGAGTCAGAAGTCACATGGTGCCAGATCCGATGAATAACGTGGATGAGGTCACACCTAATGTTTTTTGCCGCACCAGAAGCGATGTGTGACACAGAGCATTGTCATGATGGAGGATGATTTACGGCACACTTTAAAACACACCTTCTTCTCTCAACCGTAGCTCATAACCGACTGACTGCACCAAACAAGTTGAACCTTGTCAACACACTGTTACTAAGGTTTGACACGCCACTTCCCGTATTGAAGATCCCTGCCTTTCTGTTGGATGGCACTCAGCAGCACCATTCACTATATGTTTTGATCACAAGGGAAAGGCTCAGTGTCACACATCACTTTTGGTACGGCAATTTCTGTCAAATAAAAACATTACAGTGTGTCCTCATCCACCTTATTCACTGGATCTGGCACCATGAGACTTCTGACTCTTCCCCAAAATCAAAATAACCATGAAAAATAAACGTTTTGAATAGATTCAGG
Source organism: Hipposideros armiger (assembly GCF_001890085.2). Classification (NCBI taxonomy): domain Eukaryota; kingdom Metazoa; phylum Chordata; class Mammalia; order Chiroptera; family Hipposideridae; genus Hipposideros; species Hipposideros armiger. Next base: position 299,217 of record NW_017732534.1, read on the forward strand.
ACATTGAGGCAGCTATGACAGCACAACTAAAGGCACGCAAGAGGACTTCCAGAACTACTTCAGAATGGGATAAGTGTGTTCAAAGCAAGGGGGAGTATTCTGAAGAGGATTAATGGCAATGCATCTTTTACTACAGTAATTTGTTCTTTTAAAGAATTTATTGGGGAATTGGGGGTAGGGAACAGACAACTTGCTGTCCTTTTGTTCTTCAGTCTAGTTGTAGAGGACATCGCTTCACTGGCCCATGTTGGTATTCTCATTGCGCTTTTCCCGGGTGAGGCAGTCGGTCGCCGGCCATTGGATGGCCGCTCACAGTGGCTCATGGCAGCTCATGGCAGCCCACTGCAACAGGGGCTGCAGCCTATGCCGTAGCCGGTGACTCACAGCAGCCCAGCTCCAGGTTGAGCTGTTGTTCACCATCTTAGCTGTAGAGGGTGCAACGTCACTGGCCTTCATGTGGGATCCGAACCGGGGCTCTGCTGCTCAGAGCTGGCGTCCCAAGCCAACTCTTAAACAACATGTCACTTGGCCAGCCCAATAATTTTTTTTAAATTTAAACATTCACTATAGTTTTGATGATACCTCCTATGTTTACTGTACTGTTAATAACATGTAAAAGACCAACTAGATGCAACTTGAATGTACTATAGAGATTATTTTGTAAATTCATATATATGAATCTGATGGAATATTTTTGTCATGAAATTACTAAAAATTATACCTATGGAAACCTCGAAGTATTTGCTATAATCCTCTTTACAAAGAAAAAAATATATATGTGTGTATATATGTATCATTCTATTAGGAAAATATACATGCAAGTGAAAAAAATTAAAAGTTTATAAGGAAAANCGTAAGTCCAAATTTTGATAAATACATAAAAATATAGAAAGCCAGTTTTTCAATTTCACGCAATTCCAAAACTTGATTTCAGCTGGTCTCTCCCCAGATTTCATCACACTACTGCATTACTTCAAATGAATTTCGCCTGCATCCTAGCAAAGATCTTTTACTAGGAGATTTTATGTAAAGGCAGTAAGTGTTGTTGTGCATAGCATGGTCTGCTATTTATTTTGTTTTCTTTCTATAACAAACACATTATAAAAGAAAGAACTGTGCTATTCTGATGTTGCCGTGGTTTAGTTTTTGGGTTTTTTTGTATTGTTTTAGTAGTGTTTGACCTGTTTCCCGAAGCCCAAACAACCCCCAATTCAGAAATCATTTTCCCAAGGCGTAGACCCCTCGCTCATCGGAGCGCCTCTACCAAGATGTAGAGATGTTACATATACCATCTCATTTACTGTCCGCACAATGGTATGAGGTACTGAGGTAGGTGTTATCTTCATTCTGCAGGTGAGCAAAGGAGGTCCAATCAGCCGGGGTCGCTTGTCCCATGATCTCACAGCTAGTAAATTGAGAAGCAGGTATTTCATTTTGGCTGTCTGGTATCCAAATCTATTCTCTTCCAGCAAACCATTATTGTTGGGGAGACAGGGGGGACGGGGGACTAGTGCCAGCCTACTACCCTGCTACATTACAGGAAAGAACAAGCTTATCACCTCTAAAGGCAGCCAATGCCAGAGCTGTTTGTGCGCAAAGGGCAATCAGGCGCCAAGTATCCTGCCTGGAAGGGAACAATCAGTAATTTGTTGCTGACAAACTGCCACTTACACCAAGTAGGCCCCTTCCCCATTCCTACTCCCGCCAGGAACTGACCTCCCAGCACTCCTTCACATTCCACAAAGGCTGGAGCCCCGTTCGTACCCCTCCCCTGCTCCCAGCTCTGCCACCACCCCCCTGACACTGCCACATCTGCTTCCTCGTCCAATGTCCAGCTTCTCTTTTCCACAACCTCCAATGACCTTCTTCTCTGTGATTCACACACCCACAAGGACACTAAGAGTTCAAGCTATCTAACCCTTTGGCTTTTGCTTCTTGGCAATCCTTTCATTCAACTCTAGTTTACTCCTAATCTTATTTCCCACAGTGGCTATCTAGAAAGAATTTTCTCCTTTCTCAAGAACCCAGCCCCAAACTTCCCCTCACTGGTACCAGATGGCCTCGCCTTCTGATTCTCTGAGAGAAGTTCAAGACCCTCTGATCAACCCTATCTTTATTCATTCTCTTCAACTTGCCTGTCTCCGAAAAGGGGCCCTCTTCCTCCTAAAAGCAAACAACTTGCCATGAAGCTTGTAATCTCATCCTTTCCCACCTCTAGCTATGTTTTTCTCTTTCTCTCCCTCCCTCATTCCCATCATCACTCTTCCCTCCTCACCAGCTATGTCTCCTTCTCCGAGGTTTACAAATGTCCGTGTACTCGTAATCTCAGGAAGAAGGGAGAGCAGGAGACACGGGGTTGGGGGAGGATTTCTGGACACGTGCACCAGCACTACACTATGCACAGCTCATTACTCGTCACACTACCCCACAAGGAGGTCACAAGTTAAACAACCCAAATCTTCTGACACCATTCTCCCATTTTGTAAATAATGAAACTGAAATACAGAGGTAACATAAGATGCATGGTCACAGAGTTAATGACTTGCAGAGCTAAACTTTGAACCCAAATTATCTCATCTGAAATGTATACATGTCCCAACTAGTCTAGGCACAGTCCCACTGCCCCAACTCACTAGTGTTCTAAATTTAACAAATCCAATTCTCTCCTGGGAATTTCTACTAGGAGTTTTACCTGCATCTTGAAGCTTACCATGGCTCAAATCCTAACTCACAATTCTGCTCCACCCCCCAAGTACTCTTGCCACATATAAACACATAAATGTGCTCATAACACTATGCTCCTAGTAATGCAAGTAATGGATCACCCAAAATCCTTCTTTCCATACATCTGCTCATCAAATGCTGATCTCTCTCCTCAAACCTTCTTCTGTATCCATGTAAGGCTAGCACGTCATCTCTGCTGTACTTACAGCAGCCTAGGTGTTGGTTTCCCAGCTTCTGTAACTGTAACTCATCGCATGAACTAACAGAATAAAATTTCTAAAGGGTGCTTTTGATTATGCCATTCTCCACCTCGAAAACCTTGAATGGGTAAATACAATCCAAACTCCATATGCAAGCAACTTGGGGCCTCCATAAGGTGGCCATCGGTACCTTTCCAAGTACCTCGCCTGAGATTCTACTACTTCTAATCTCTAACTCAGCACTTTGAAACTAGACCTTCCTATAGTTTCCCATTTCCACGTCTGTCCTTTACCTACATTTCCTAAGCTAATCTTATCTAACCATCAGGACCCAGCACGACTAACCTCCTCTATTTGAGCATCTTCTAATGACACCAGCCGGAAGTCCCTTCTCCAGCTCTGGTGCTCTCACAGCATTTTTGTTCTTACTGTATCTAAAGCTCTCAGCACATGCTCCGTAGTATTATAGTGATTATATCATAAGAGTATTTTTTACCCCCTTATATTTTATTAGCCTAATAAGGCTATAAGGAGATTTTATTCGTGTGTGAATGTACTAAATTACCCATAAGGCACTGTGCGCTCAGAAGATATTCATTATTGGTAGAGAATTCTAGAGAGCCAAAGTCTGTATCAGCATGAATTAAATCACACCTTGTATGTGACTTTAATTTGAAAAGCTGACTTTTTACATCCCTGGAAAATGTGCACAGTATCTACACCCCCCCTCCCAATGAACACCATTTCTCATTATCAGGGTATATATCAACTTGTTCTGCATAAACCAAAACCTTTTTTCAGGCTGTGAAGGAAAATGTGACAATAAATGACGAGGTTTCCCTACATACAAATGGCTTCCACAACTTTAGCGGCTCCACTGGCAAAACATTGGGCATCAGGGATCTGGTGATTAAAAGCTTTTTTGTGCCTCCCTTGGTAGAAACCCCAAGGATATTGTTTAGTGTAGTGGTTTCCTACAGGCTGTATCAGACACCAAGAATCTCCGTAAAATTAAAGGCTCCTAAGGTCTCAACCCAGGGTATGCCACCTAGTTCAGGTCTGGAGGGGGGCCCAGGAATCAAATTTCCCTATAGTTGATTCTGATGCTAGGCAGTTTGGCAACTACTGACTTTTTGGTGGGTAGGAGAGGGCGGTAGGCGGGTGGATGCATGCTTTGTGTAAAGAATCAAGAATTCAAGCTACACTTAAAAAGGAAACAGTATGTACTTCAACAAAATTTGTAAGGATCATCTCTACTTCCTCACTTGAAGCTCACCTGTACTTTTCATGGCAGAAACAGTACCTTTGGCCCTGTGGTTAGGGAGGAAATAAGACATTATCTCTGAGTCCCAAGAATCAAGCATGACCCTAAAATTCTTCTCTCCACAGCCCTCTGAATCATGACTCAACTATTATCCTGAATTTTATGTATGACAGAGCAATTACCCGGAATTAGCCTCTCCCTGCTCCCCACGCACGTATTACTAGATAACTATCCAAGGCACGTATTTTTCTTTTCTTTTTTAGACCTATTATTCAACTCTTTTCTTTCCAATTTCTCCCTCCATGTTCTGTGCCCCCACCCCACCCCAAGTCACTTTTCACTGCTCATATGCTTGTCTTTGCCTTTTGACAATGAGTTTTCCATTAACCTCTGGGTACCTGTGTCCTGCCTCCTAACTCACTTATTTCAGACAGTCTCCAAGAGGATTGCCTTTTTGGTCCAAACATTTTATGTCAAAATTGAAACTGTACTTTTATTATTTCATTCACATTTAGAAATGTTCTCTCTCTCGGTTCATAAAAGATTTGGTGATGAAGGCAATCTTTGATTCACTCTGAACTGGCAAAGACTTCCATGCTATAATTCATTACATATACTGATGCCAAAATAAACCTCATAAAGGGCAATTTCAATCAAAAGCCTCACGTGTCTCCTGAGAGCACACATGCACATTAAACTTCAGAGTATATGGCATAACCCTCTATGATTAGTCTCTGGCTCTCAATCATTGTATTCCAGCTAAAAGGATATTTATTACATCTTAGTTTTCTTCAATATTGCACATATCAAGACAACCAATGTTCAAGTTCACAGTCAGACTAAATATGCCCAAGCAAGGGAAGAAGTCCAACGGTCTAGAGCAGAAGGATGCAGTGGTCAAATACAGAACTGGAGAAATGCTTCAACATTCTAAATGCTTCAAAAAAAAAATCTAGTACTGTTACAGCCAGCAGGCCTAAGAAGTATTTACTACCTTTACAACTTTTGTACCAAATGGTTTCAAATCTGGAAACATGGTCATGTAAATCTGGTTGATTACACAGGGAATGAAGGATAAAACAAGGTTCAGTTTATAAGTAGCAAGCAATAATACCACTATCTTAAAATTAGCTATCTGCATATAAAAAATACTGAAGATTTTTAAATAATCCCCTTTCTTTCTGTATCTCTAAACATTTATCACAGTCTAACTTAATACATATATAATGAATTTATATAGTTTAACTTCTCTGACAAATGCAAACCCACTGGGGTGGAGATTTATTTTTCCTATTTTGCACACTGATGTGTCTTCAGAACCCAAAACAGTGTCTGACAGATTACAGGTACTTAATAAGGCTTTATTGAATGAGTGAAGAAATAAACTCAAAGTTTGTAATGTAGGAGACAGGTGGATGAGGTCCTAATACTGGTGTGATTCACCTGTGTCTAAGCCAAACTGAGAGTTAACGCCCACGGTTTCCCAGGTCTCTTTCTATTCAAGATACTAAGCTTGGAATTCTAAGAAACCAGGCTAGCATTTGAGTCGGAAGTATTATTTTTTATTTATTTATTTTTTTAGCTGAGCCATCCTGCCACCTGTTGGCAGCTCAGCAGCAGCTCAGCTCGGGCCTGGAATCGAACCACTAACTTGCTCAGAGCTTGCACTCTTGAGCGAGCTCTTAACCAAGTGAGCCATTAGGCCAGCCCTAGAAGTAGTACTTTTTGATCATTCCAAATAACACAACAAGAAACAATAGCCTGAGTAACTCCCCACCCCCACATGTACATAATGAAGATATGAAAATTATCCTAGAAGAAATGCAGCTCCCAGATAGAAAGATATAAACCGTTCCACACCAAGAAAATAACTAATACAATACCATCTTCAAAAGCTGTTTTCAAAGCAGATGCAGAATTTACATTATATTCAACATAGTTGGATAAACTCCACTAAGCAAACTAGGGAATTATCAACAGAAGTACAAACTATGCACTTAATGCCACACAGGCCACCATTTACCTGTCTGCTGCCTGATGTTGACCAATAGACAATAAGATACTTTTCTGTTATTACGCCATAAATCATGACAAAAATGTCATCAAGAGTATGTCCAGGCTTGAAATTACAAGCCAAACATAAGATTCCAGTTTTACTAAGACCATTCTATTCATACATCAAAGAGATGTACTCGAACTGTGGTTCTTTGGGTCAATACAAGTGCATTAATAAAAAGGCCACAGGGGGCAGCCAGATGGCTCATTTGGTAAGAGTGTGAGATCTGAGCAACAGGGTTACTGGTTCGATTCCCACATGGGCCAGTGAGCTGTGCTCTCTGCACCTAGATTGAAGACAACGACTTGAGCTAAGCTGCCAGTGAGTGGCCGGATGGCTCAGATGGTTAGAGCATGTGCTCCTAACAACAAGGTTGCTGGTTCGACTCCCGCATGGGATGGTGAGCTGTGCCCCCCGCAACTAGATTGAAAATGGCGACTGGACTTGGAGCTGAGCAGTGCCCTCCACAACTAAGACTGAAAGACAACAACTTGACTTGGAGCTGATGGATCCTGGG
>NW_017732534.1:309037-313306 GCF_001890085.2 Hipposideros armiger
ATACTCCAGTTTGTTTGTTTGTTTTTTTAACCTGAAACACAGGTTACTGTCTCTCAGCATGTTTTTATACCATATAGGAATCGAGTCAGAACACATAAAGCAAGCTGTTTGCCATACCTCCCACCCTAAACTATATTCCTAATTTATCACTTGGAAAACTGGATCAAATAACACCTTTCCGTTGGATCTAACAGATGCATCCTCAAAGTGAATGGATTTACTTGGCAAAAGATTTATACATTTTCCCACAGTAATTTCTCTAACAAGGAAAATGAAGGCAATTTTTCCAACCACTCCCTTAAAAAATTTCTTCTCCTTCACACCCTCTGAGCAGGTGTCAATGATCACTCTAAGCTTCTATATATATGCCAAGGTGGCTTTAGGCTCATAGTTAAGTCACTTGGCCACTGTATTGCACTAATACACACCCAGCTTCAGCGAGGTCATCAAACAAATATTTGTACCTGGACAAATTCCTGCTTGCTCAGGAAGCCACAATAAAGCCCTTATGACTTGAGATGGGACTATTTTAAATTTGTTTTCTGTAGTCTCACTTTTCAACAAATTCTCCTAAAGAATTCAAAATGCAGGGCACTCTCCAGACGACACAATATTCAAAACTTGGATTGGGTCCAATTTACCATCCATCCATCAATCTGTACACATTCAATCTGTACATAGATTTCCATATAAAAGTGGTTGTTTTTTTTAAGATGTAACATGCTCTTTGTTTTAAGAACTATTAAGCACTAACCATCAGTATTGTTATGCCTTCATATCTGCATTCAAACAGAGTAAATACCTGAACAGGAATATACTAGTTATGTCAAAAAATAACTGAGCAATTATTACAAAATATTTGGATTTGAATTACCTAATTGATGGCCTCATTTATCCACTCAGTGTTGGGAGACATAACTTTAGTTGACAAGTGGCCCTGTGTTGTGTGTCTACCACAGGAATTTTCTGTTTAGGTGTGTCTAAAGGAATGAAGTCCCCACCTAAAATATTTACTAGCAAACTGACTCTCCTTCTTGGTAAATGTTTAATCTCCTGAGTGCAAAGTTCACATTATCCCAGACTTTCCTGAGAGTTAACAGAGACCATCAACACAAGCTGTTTATGCACAACTGCAACTGGACTTTCCATTGGTTTCAAAGATTACATAGAGTGAACAAGCTTTGCCTCTTATCAATGACTAATATTTTTATTGGCACTAGTTCAGCTTGACTACAATATCTGCAATTTTTAATCTAGACTTCTTTTAAGACTTTGGCTAAAATTGATTTTAAATTAGAGGCATAGTAATTTACATGCCCCAGCTTTGATTTGGACAGAATTTCTGAATGTGATACACTAAGATTTACAGCTTTTTATTATCCCATACTCTCATGTGCTCAATTAACCTAGCAAAACCACCTATCTCATAGGCAGATCCACAATAATATCCCTGAGCTTCTAGTTGTTTAACTGAACCAGTGTAAACTGTTTTCAGAGAAATAGTATTTTATTTTTTGCGGTGACAGCACTTTCCTGCTAGTAAGGTTTTAAGCTAGGCAGTTGACTCACTTTGGAAATCATGGACTCCCTCCCGTGTACTTGCACGCACCAGGACTGATGCATTCATTGTCTTTTTGCATCTACATACATATTACTGTGTAATTATAGTTAAATAATGGTATATTTTGTATCTAGTCTACCCATGTAATTNTTTTACTAAGACCATTCTATTCATACATCAAAGAGATGTACTCGAACTGTGGTTCTTTGGGTCAATACAAGTGCATTAATAAAAAGGCCACAGGGGGCAGCCAGATGGCTCATTTGGTAAGAGTGTGAGATCTGAGCAACAGGGTTACTGGTTCGATTCCCACATGGGCCAGTGAGCTGCGCTCTCTGCACCTAGATTGAAGACAACGACTTGAGCTAAGCTGCCGGTGAGTGGCCGGATGGCTCAGATGGTTAGAGCATGTGCTCCTAACAACAAGGTTGCTGGTTCGACTCCCGCATGGGATGGTGAGCTGTGCCCCCCGCAACTAGATTGAAAATGGCGACTGGACTTGGAGCTGAGCAGTGCCCTCCACAACTAAGACTGAAAGACAACAACTTGACTTGGAGCTGATGGATCCTGGGAAAAACACACTGTTCCCCAATAAAGTCCTGGAAAATCACACTGCTCCCCTTCCCTAATAAAAAAAAAAAAAAAGAAAGAAAGCCACAGGTATCCATAGGTTACACTGTAAAGTCAGGTTACCCATGCCCTATTTTCTCCTGTGCACAAACCCCAAGAAATGGCCAAGTAAAACATTTTTTAAGAAAAGCTCATCTGGGGCACCCTTCTTACATCGTCCAGACAGTCAGATTAACCTTATTAAAATGCAAATACAACACTATTTCTCTGATTAATGCCCTGCAATGGCTTCTCATTGCCTGTAGGTTAAAACTCCACATCCTTAACATGGCTGATCAGGTCTTGTCTACCTGCCTATAACCTTCACACATGCCATTTTGCCCTTGACTATTTCCTTTCCTCTTCAAGGCCTTCGTTCATCCCTTCCCTAGATCTGGAATGTTCTTCCCTAATCCTGTTTCACCTACCACTTCTCTATGACTGATTTAAATATCTCTTCCTCAGAGGGGTTTTCCTCATCTCCCCACTCACCTAACTAGGCCTGGTCTGTCTTAAATATATTCTCTTAGCATAACATACTTTGCTTTTCTAGCATTCAACACAATTGTGACTTAACTGTAATTGGTTAATGTTGGTCACCCAATGAAAATATAAATTACTTAAACCATTGATGGTACCCTAGGCCTGACTGGCACATAAGTTCTTATAGAATAATTGAGTTTAGCAACAGGAAATAAAGGCATAGACAACTTACAAAGAGTGGAAGAATGCTACAAAAGCAAGTCCCTGCCTCTAATCTCTGGTCCTTTTGTTTGTTAAGCTAACCAGGTTAGGCCCAAAATGAAAACACTCATGTTAAACCCCAAATCAGCAAACCAAAACTTAAGAGTCTATGCTGGCTCTCCCAGAAAAAGAAGGCCGAGGTTCACCTATCACCTCTTGCATGCTGAGCACAAGTTCCCTAACCCAGCTCCAAAATCCCCCTTTACTCCATATAAGGACAGTGACCCCACTTTAACCAATCAGCTAATGCCCAGTGTAACTTCCTGGGTCTTGCTCACGTTGGTCTAAAAATCTCTTGTCTTGTACAGCTTTTCAGAGCTGTGTTCTAGCTGCTAGATTGGATGCTGCCAGATTCATGAATCACTGAATAAACGCAGTAAGATTTTTAAATCTATTCAGTTGAATTTGGTTCGTTAATACACTTTATAGCCTATTGCTGCTTTGGAAGAACAAAAGACTATCCTGTTAGTCTTCAATATGTCATGGCTGCCTCATTTATTGCATCACACTTCATAGAGATGATTCTCTATAAGTTAGGTGACTCAGCTTTTTCGCCTATCAATGACCACAAAAACACCAGGAGTACGGCTTTTCTGGCTATCAACAAATTGTAGAGTAGGCCAACTCATAAATACAGAATTTGTGAATAATAAGGATCAACTGTATATTTTTGCATCCCAAGTTATTTTGGGACACAACATTTATTTCACTGTCTGATCATTTTGTTGAGATTTTTGAGCTATCATAAGTCACTAACCATAGATAAAGGTTATCTCTCATTCCCTATCCATTGATAGTGAAATAAGCCTTTTTTTAGGTTATGTGATCCTAAAAGGATATTACTATGATCTTACACTCCATGAGGGCAAAAGCTATTCTTTCCACCACCAGGTCCCCAGGGATTGGCACAGTGCTTGTCACCTAACAGGTGTTCTATGAATGCTGAATAAATTAAAGAATAGAAAAATCTTCAGCTGTGTTTTGAAATATTTACCAATATTAAATTTGTTCTAAATGATTCTCAAGTACATGAAAAGTTATACATGTGTATTTATGTGTTTAAATGTTTGTATGTAAATATATGAACTATTTCCTCTCAAAATTTAGTTTATTCCCATGCTGAAAAGAATCATGCTAGACATATCCAAGTACATACTTATTTTATATTTTAACATATGACTTTAAAATTCTATTTATGTATCTTAAGGTGATTTGTTTCTACATAAAGGTTTACTAGATTTTGCAGGGGGACTATTTGTGCAGCAAATGTTTGCTAAGCCTCTGCTACAAATAAAGCTCTTAAGTATTATGCAGGAATAGAAATGTGAGTAAACCTTTCTAACCTCAAAAGGTGT
>NW_017732534.1:318891-321865 GCF_001890085.2 Hipposideros armiger
AACCTCGAAGTATTTGCTATAATCCTCTTTACAAAGAAAAAAATATATATGTGTGTATATATGTATCATTCTATTAGGAAAATATACATGTAAGTGAAAAAAATTAAAAGTTTATAAGGAAAATTGCCATTTATTCAACAATTTAACCAAGAGTATATCAGGAGTCAGACCCTGGGTCAAGTGCTAAAGCTAAAATGGTTAAAAAAAAAAGACAGATCTGACCTCTGCCTTCTTGGAATTTGGAATTTACAGGTTTCATTAGTAAGTCAAAATAATTGCACTTGGGCCAGCCAAGTGGCACGTTGGTTAGGAGTTGACTTGGGATGCCAGCTCTGAGCAGCAGGACTCCGGTTCGGATCCCACATGAGGGCCAGTGACACTGCGCCCTCTACAGCTGAGATGGTGAACAACAGCTTAACCTGGAGCTGGGCTGCTGTGAGTTGCCAGCGATGGCGTAGGCTTCAGTGGGGCTGGCCGGCAGCGGGCGTGTACTTTCATGAGCTGCTGTGAGCCGCCCTCAGCGGCCGTCTAATGGCCGGCGAGCGACTGCCCCATCCGGGAAGAGCACAATGATAACACCAACATGGGCCAGTGAAGTGACGTCCTCCACAACTAGACTGAAGAACAAAAGGACAGCAAATTGTCTGTTCCCCTTCCCGGATTCCCCAACGCTGTTCCCCTCCCCCAATTCCCCAATAAATTCTTAAAAATAAATAAATAAATAATTGCACTTATATGCATGGTCTTCCTTTTTTTCTAAATAATAATGCTAGGCTATTAATATTTTAGTAATATAATCTAGGCTTGTGTCTGGCTAGATGTGTGTTATAAAGTTTATGTTGGGGGCTAGACATTGATGACAAATGTCAAGAAGTGGCACAGAAAATGACAACTATTATTCCAAATGTCAGTGGTGCATGATCAGTGATGTTCTTTCCTTTTCATCCTGTAAAGAGGAAGAAGTCCTGCTGCTTGAGGCCCCGTGGCAGCCCCTTCCCTTCTTCCTAAAGGCTCCCTAACTACACCTCAGCCAAGTGACAGGCATGGCTCAGCCACCTTTCATCACAGAACTGAGAGCATGAAAGCCATTCATGCTCCCAAGAGCCCAGCCACCTCCACATCTCCCTAAGAGTAAATAACACTCCTTAAGGAGCAAGCTAATAAAGTGAGCACCTGGCACAGTTCCTCTGAAACACTGCCAACTTGACCGTAACTATATACACATAAAGCAAATCTCTGCAGAAACGGCCTGGCTAAGGTCTCTGCATTCTGCCCAAAGGTTTCTCCAGGAGACACCTTCATAAATGTAAGCAAACTAAATAACGTCACACACAGTGAATCAGAAACTCATTCAGCTTATCTTCTCCTGAGAGACTTTCTTTTGTGGAGATAATATTGCCCTTTCCTTGCAGAGCTAGGTTTGGATTTGCTACGTAGGTTTTCAAAAATAATAAAAATATGTGATTTAAAAATGCATATAGCTGAGAAAACTATAGAAGAAATGGCAGAGGAAGGAGAGGCCATGTCAGGGATCATAAATCTCTGCTACTCAAAGTGTGGCCCATGGACCAGCAGTGTTGACGTCACTTTGCAGTCTGTTCCAAGTGCAGAACTGCATACTCCACCTGAGACCTTCTGAATTAGAATCTGCATTTAATAAGATCTCCAGGTGGGAGTCACTGTTCTAGATACTTGTAACAATATCCTATTTCTATCCCTGGAAGGTGAGTACACTTAGTATTATTCTCTAAATTGTACACACATATTTTTTAGTCTTCTGATTATGTGACATATCTCTAATCCAGTTTACAAATGGAATCCATGTCTACAAACTGGCAAGTAGGGATTGTTAAAACGTAGAAGAATACTACATGAATTTGATTGTCAAACAGTAAAAACTCAGATACATACAGATAAAACTTCAGAGATCACATAACCCAGCTTGTTCACTTGATGGAAAATGAAACCAGGTGATTCAGGAAGGGGCACACTTTCCCCGGGGCCAGGTTGCTAAATTGTGGCAAAGTTAGATTAGGGTTCAGGTCTCCTGATCCCCAGTAATGTTCTGTGCTCTACAATAATACTGGTTGAATATGTCATGACTGATTTTTTTCCCCTACATAAACACATACTCATGTTAAAAGAGAAATCAGTATTTAAAAAATTCTTTAAACCAGTACCTTGTATATTTAATAATAGATTCCCAGTATGTATTAGTTTTAATGAATGATTAACTTTGAGACAGAGGCAAACATTGTTACATCTTCTCAAAGGACTGAGCTGAATTACAGCATGATTAAGTAATTTCCTTATGGAAGAACCACAGAGCTCAATTTTAAAACAATTTATAATATTCTCTTCCACAGTAACCAAAAATTGCCCTTTACTTTTATCAAAGTCAGAATATCTTACATGTTTAATATCTGGGTGCATGAATCTATGTGATTTCAAATGAAATCAATATCTGAAGTAGAACTTTAAAAATTGTTACTTAGGATACTGAAGAACAGTAGTACTCACCGATACTAATTTCATCATCTGTTTCAGCATCGCCAATACATTCAAATTGGAAATCCTGCAGTGACTGGGAAAATTTCTGTACTGCCATAGACAGATCTGTAATTGAAAGTTAAAAGAATTATAAGTTAAAGGTACCATGGAATACTCAAGTTTCCACATGTAATATTATATAACTTTGATGTTAATACTGTTTTAACCAGAACCTTTAACATACCAGTTTGACAAATATAAGCAGAATTTAAAGAGACTACTAACAAAATATTTTAGGAACTGGATCTGCTCTGCGTAAAAGGGGATCTGTCCTTTTAAGAAAGTTTTAATACCAGTCATGTATTCTCCGGAAGCCAACTTCCCAAAGCGTTTATCAAAGAAGTACTATTCATTCCCTATAAATAGAACATTTATTAAAAATTTTAAAAAGGAAAAAGGAATGCTACTGAGGTTGAAAAAAAAA
>NW_017732534.1:323641-334638 GCF_001890085.2 Hipposideros armiger
GCCTTGGACACATCCTTCCCAAGACCCAGTTTTCTTATCTATAAAACAGAGAATTAATACTTATCTCACAGGGTTGTTATAAAGACTAAATGAGGATGTGCCTGGTACACACTAGGCAGCTCAATAAATGGCTTCAGACGTTATCATCAAGTGTAGCTCATAAAGGTGGAAAAGTTGACTGGCCCTTCAGACAGAACGGCACCGTGTAAAAGTATGCATTTATCTGAGAGTACACAGCTCTGACTAATGATAGAGAAATCATAATACCTATATCAAATCTTATGAGAAGACAAAGAAAGAAAGCAGGCTTGTAGGCTACTTTTAAGCCAAGCTGTATGTGGGTACTGTCCCTGAGACCTGGGAAAAGCATTCCGTTTAACGTCCCTTTATTTTCCTATGTACAATATAAAGGTCTTATGCTAAACTCGATTTGAAGGCACAGATGCAATTCCTACACAGCAGAGTGGAGAAGGGTGGGGAGTTTATATGGGTGGATCAGAATGCTTAGGAACCCTGTGGATAGCCTTCCTTTTCTCACCTCCTCACCACAAGCTCCTCAGAGTTTGCCCTCAAACCCAAGTAAGCTATGTGGAAGCTGTGTCCTAGGGAGCTCTTAGCAACCCCCACGTCCCACCATTTCTTCCCAGACTGCTCTTTGGTTTGCTTCCCATGGCCTTGCTCCTTGACTAAGAATGGTTAGCTGCTTTGTTCTCTCACAGACATCACAGTGAATGCACTATAATAATTCCCATCCCCCAAACAAGAACACAACAGCCCACTTTATAAGCTACCCTTGTCAATACAGGCGAGTATGAGTATGAGCTCCAGTGGCAGATCACCCGAGTTAGCTTCCTGCTTCTACCAATCAGTGGCATGATTGTGGGCAAGCTTCATAACTTCTCTGTGACTCAGCATCCTCATCTGTTAAACAGAAGCTATCTCTCAGGGTTATTGTGAGGAGTGAGTTGAAGCACTTAGAACAGGGTCTGACACACAGTTAAGCACTTAAAATATGTTGGCTATTTTCCATGTTGAACATCTCAGAAGAGAGAGGAAAAGGTTAAAATTCAGGAATGAAGGTGGCAGTTGTTAGACCTCAGATATCCTTGGAAACTGCTCAAGAAAACAATCTGTTGATAGCAGTTTCAAATTCTCCCTTGGTGCACTGCAATCACGGGATGGCATAGCCAACCTGATTAGTCAGTATTTCTGTGTAAGAGCTGGGTATCTATTTCAACCCTGGGTGGAATCACAAATGTGTGAATGATCCTTTCACAGTCCTTTTTTTTTTTAATTGAGGAATTGGGGAAGGGGAACAGTGTTGGGGAATCGGGGAAGGGGAAGGGAACAGACAAGTTGCTGTCCTTTTGTTCTTCAGTCTAGTTGTGGAGCACGTTGCTTCACTGGCTCATGTTGATGTTGTGATCATTGCGCTCTTCCCAGGTGAGGCAGATCTGTCGCCGGTCACTAGACGGCCACTCACGGTGGCTCATGGCAGCTCACGCCGGCTGCTAGCCACTCACGGTAGCTAATGGCAGCCCACTGCAACAGGGGCTGCAGCCTACGCCGTCGCCGGAAACTCACAGCAGCCCAGCACCAGGTTGAGCTGCTGTTCACCATCTTAGCTGTAGAGGGTGAAGCGTCACTGGCCCTCAAGTGGGATCCGAACTGGGGCCCTGCTGCTCAGAGCTGGCGTCCCAAGCCAACTCTTAACCAATGCGCCACTCGGCCGGCCCTTTCACAGTCCTTTTGAAAGCATGAGAAAGCACTCTACAAGAAAATATGGTTCTCAACTAGTTCAGATGATAATTCCAAAAATAAAGGGGAAGTTCGATATATAACTTATTTTCAACTTCAAGTGTCTGGATTCTTGATTTTCCTTTTATTTGTTCTCATTTTCTAAAAAACCAAAGTAATGATGAGGTCAAGGTAAAGAACTTATGATATTTTCTGGCAGTAATATTCACCAAGCTGCAAAATGAGGAATCCAGCTCGTGCTTTAAATCTTGGCTCCATCTCTTACTGAGTGTGCAATTCTGAAGTGGAAAACACAACACATCTCACTCACCTAAAACCACATGAAACACACTATTCCCTAATTGTCTAGTTTCTAAGCAATGATCAGATGCACAAAACCAATGCACTGGCTCTAAAACCTTTTCAATAAAATTAACACGTGATTATACAGAACTTGAATTTAAAACCTTAAGTTTTACATTTTTGGGTTGAATTTTAAAGTATCAAATTGTATAATGATAGAATCAATGTTTTAAATGCAAAAAGAAAGATCAAGCAACTAAAATATTATAAGCAGGAAATCTGGTTTAGGCAAGGGTGTCTCTTTCTTCCTATTTCTACCAGGTTATTAGAAATTGAGGGAAAACAGGAAAAAGATCCCAGTCAGAGCCATCACAGCCACATTCTACGGTAAAAGCAGAGGAACAACATTTATCATCGAGCAAGGCTGTACATAATAAAGATGCTACAAGTACCACCCACGTCACATCCTTTCCATTTGCCTAACCTACAAGGTAAGCACAGGATGTATTCACATTATAACTTGTAAGCAATTACACTGGGTTTTGCTTAGTCAGTAATATTTTTATATCAAAGAATTCACCTCTAGCACCCATGATTAAATGATGCTAATGAAACACTAAAACTTCGTTTCATTAGAGAAATACAAAACAATAACTGTTTAATTATAACTTCTTACACAGAGACTGAAGAGCCGGAGTCCACCTGTTATTTCAGAAGTGTCAATGGAATTACGTTTACAATGTCAGCAATGGAAGTCAGCTATATTTATGTCAGAACATGTACAACCAGCCAGTCCACTGGTATAATGCAGCAGCACCTCCTGAAATCCAGTTGCCCTGGGAATTAGATTGAAGCAAGGCTCACAGGAACAACTTATCCAGACTCAGTGTTGTAGAATTATCATCCTCACACTACCGTGCAGAAGGGAGACAGTACAAAGCAATGAGAATACAAAGGTAAAAAGGGGCTATACCTTTCCCTCCTAAAGGACGGAGTCCAGCAGGGGCATGAAGCATGTAAATAAATCGTATCAGAGGTCAACTGACAAAATCTCCACCAGAGGTTAATAACGCTATCACCACAGATATGACTTACGATGTGCCTGATACTTTTCCATGCACACCGGGTAAATTAAATCATTAATCCTCACAACAGCCCCATAAATCAAATATCATCAGTCCTATTTTACAGATAAAGAAACAGACACAGACAGGCCTAAGTGGATTCCCCAAGGCTACACACGCTAGGAAATAACAGAGCCAGAATGGCAACCCCGGGAGTCTGGCTCCAGAACCCCCGTTTAACCACAATGCCATATGCTCTGCACATAGATAGCAAATAAGAAGACTGCTTGAGTGCACAGGTGCACAGGGGAAGGCTCCTCAGAGGCACCAATGACATTCAGGGACTTGAAAGATGTGACAATGCAGCAGGCATGGCCAAATTAAATAAATGTCCCCAATCTTCTAAAAGGCAGCTTCCAACTACATAGCCAATCATACTATCAAGACTCACACCAGCTGAAGTACTGGTTATTACCAGAAACAAACCATCCAATCTCTTGTGCCTCTGTTTACATTGTTATTCCACCTTCTTGAGTTATACTCTTCTCCCATATTCTCTTCCACCATGTTTCTCAAGCCTCCATTTCTTCCAAAAAGCCTTTCCTGATCCCTTCCAACTTGGTGTCATCTCCTCCATGTTTCTCAAGCCTCCATTTCTTCCAAAAAGCCTTTACTGATCCCTTCCAACTTGGTGTCATCTCCTCCTTTACACTTCCCACTATATGCTGTGACTCTTGCTGTGCCTCCTCTATTTTACCTTTCATCCAGAAACCTGATTTATCCACCTTATTTTAAGTATGCACTAAAGGTAGGAAACTTTGCCATCTGTGAATACTACCCAAGTATGCAGCACCATATCTTGTATACAACAGGAACTCAATTGGTGAAACCATACATTTCTGCAAGGTGCACAAATACTCCAACCTCCGGGATGCCTTTCACCTTCCCTCCCTCTGGTTCATATAATCTTGCAAGCTGCTAATACAGCTTTTACAGCAACTTGTAAGACATGGGTTAACCACTTTCCAAAACAATAATAGAGATGGTTTACTATTTACAAGAAGCTTTGGTGTACATTTATAATAACAGTAGCAATGGTGTTGGTAAGATGTTTTACTATTTCAAAGTTCTTATATATTTTCCTTAATTCTCACACAAAGCTATGATGGCAGAATCTCTGAAAAGTTAAATAACTTAATCGCCCACAATCTAAGAGCTGGACTCCAACCTGGACAGTTCTGCTTCCCAAACTGGATGCTCTTTCGAATGCATACCATAGCTAATTCCCCCAAAATAACAGGCATTAAAACCCAGGAGGGTGTGACTTGAAACAACATCTACCTAAGCCCTTACTTGTTGTATACATTCTAAGAATGTAAGACTCCATTATTGGACTATATGAGTGAGAGCTAGCCATGTTTATTAGCATGGAGCAAGGTAGCAGCAAACATATCTTAGATGGTCATTATGAAACATTATGCTAAAAGTCAATGGAAATACACATTCATTCTTGTACTTTCTAATCCCACCAAATAGCTGAATGGTGTTCTAGGGGTTAAGCTTCCTGAAGGTAGGTATATATTCGTCATCTCTCTTTGCTCTTAGTGCCCAATAGAAAGCAAACATCTGATGAAAGAGTGAAGAGAGAGAATATATAAAATGAAGTCATTTTAACCAAGCTGCTAAAATTAACATAATGAAGGTTGAGGCATGAGGAAAGACTCCATTCTTGTTCTAACTATCCTGGGAACCTCAACTTTTTTTAACTTTCCAGTCTTGTGTTAACGCCTAGATATACATCTGTAGCTCCAGGTAACCCTCTAATTATCCTCTGAAAGATTCATGTATCCAGGCCACCTATTTACTCCCTGAGGGACTGTCGTATACATCTGACAACAACTGTCCAGACCACTCGGACATGACCAGACCTCCCACACCTATCATCCTGCCTGCTTGGCATCTGACTGATAACCATTTTGGACCAATCTAGGGCTAAGAATGCAGAATTGATAATTCTCAAGGATGTACTTTTTACTATAAAAACTTTTAACTTTTCTTTCTTCTTCAGAACACTTCTCAGTTTCTCCCTGCATTCCCAGTTTGCAAATTCCAAGACCCTTGAATAAATCGCTATCATTTATGTCTATCACAGGCTTCAGACTTTTTGAGTTCATTCGACACACAAAATTGACGAGGAACCAGAGAGAAAGAGAGAAGTATACACCAACTACCAACATGTCCATAATGTAAGAATCCACTATAAATAAAGTACTGAAAAAGCTTATGGTACTGAGAACACACATGAATATAACTGCAAGCCTTAACTTAATAAAAGTACTTTACACAGCAGAATATGTCAAGGAATTACCAAATAAGTTTTGGCTTTTAATACCTGCAGTTATGTTTTTAGTGTCTTCTTAGAGATAACTACAAATGTCAGATTGCTACGTGAAGAAAAGTCAGAGGAAACGAACACTCAGTGTGGCAAAGCATAAGAAAAACCACAGTGAGAACTGCCTGTCAATAAAAATCATTTCCATGGCTCTTACGTGAACCAAGTTTTTAAATGCCCACTTTGTTATTTTTCCTGTTAGATAAATGGCTGGAAAATAATGGTTGTCCAATATTAACAATTAAAGAAAAATCTTCATGGAGAAGGTCCAGGTACTAGTGATAACTCAATAAATGTATGTTGAGCTGAAGTGAAATTAATTGACTTATTGTAATGGAATCAAGGGCTTCTCCTTCCTTGAAGGCCTTGGGAAACACTGCTATGCAGCAATAGCCATGTCCACAGGAGGCCACTGGAAATGGTCAACAGAGGTCAAAGGTTCTAATGCTGTTCTTGGTGCCCCCTGGAAAAGCAAGACAACTCTAGGTTACCAAGTTAACTTGCTGTATTCTAGGATGTAACAACATGGTAGTTGTGTCACTGTGAAGTTGGTAAAAACAAATGAGCCTAGCTTCAAAGGGCCGCATTCATTTCTATACCAGATATATGTATTCAGGGTCTTATTTCCACATCCTGTTTTGCAGTGGATATATCCGCTCTTCTAGCAAGCAACATAAGTGAAAGCATCTGTTCTCAGTGATGAACTACATACAGTCTTGCATGATGAATGTGCTCCGATCTAGGAAGAAGTCCTCCTTTAGAATCATGTCATGTCATGGACTAAGTGTGCACAAGAGTCAGGCAAACAATATACATCAATCCAGGGGACACCACTTACTGCAATGTCTCAGAGCAAGCATTTAGCTTCTCTGAATCTCAGGTTCCCCGTAGAAAACGAAGACATGAATTCCTTCAAGACTGTCTTGAATATTACATGAAATTGGCTTAGCACCGTGCCTGGTACAGAACAGAAACTTGAAAGACTGGTTCTCAACAAATGTTAATTATTATTAAACCACTATTGATTATTATGATGGCAAAGGCAGAATATGTAATATTTTGATTATAAGCATAACATATTTAATCTATGTATTAAATTACTATCTTCAGTGAAAATAAACAGTGGGCTGGCCACTAACGAAGACCAAACAGTTTGTAATCTCATAAATGATATGTGTCTGGCAAGCAGTTCCGGAAGATTCTGGCCTAAAAGCAACAAACAGGAACCAAGACTTGGCCAGATTTTATCCACAGTTTCTACAAAGCTACAAATTCCATAAAAATTAAAAAAATAATTTAAAAAACCACAAAAGACTTCACTACTGCTACAACCCAAGTTAAAAATAGAAAGTTCCAAGGATGAAATAAACCACCTATCTTCCTACTCTGGGGCAAACCTTTGTTGGAGGGGGGGAAGGGGGAAGTGAGAGGGGATAAGGAAATAATGGCTCACTGCAGTTTCTCCTGATTTTCTTCCAGCCTCAGTATGCATTCCTTTGCAATACCTCTTCCTCACACTCTTTCCCTCAGAAGGGTTTGTCCTTAGCCACCCTGTTTATACCTCAGTACTTGTTCTCTTTTAAAAAGTATTATCTGTATTTATACACAGGCAACTCCCACGTGGTGATTTCAGTTTGGATGCTAGAATTCCAAACTAAATCTCCTAAAATATCCCCCAACATCAAGGAGGACTTTGCATTTTCCCTAAGCTTCCTGGCGACACAGGGAAGATACCTCCCATGTTTTGCTGGGCATCCTAGTCTACCGTCCCACCCATGGCCTCTTCCCTAATCTAACCGCTCATTTCCCAGTTTCCTGGGAATCTACGACTTAGAACTCTTATGAATGGACTCAGCAATGGATAGTGATTTAGTGTTCCAGCCTCACTTCCAGCCCACCTTTCCTCCTGACTACTTGACGTACCTACGTACCCAAGACGGCAACTCTAGAAGAACACTTGACGTTACCTTTTCTTTCATGTCACATAGCCTATTGCCAACACTTAGAACTTACTTCCTTTTACTAACAACCCCTTCTTGGGATCTTATGCCAAATACATTTGTGATTAACCATAATTTGACTAGTTTAATTTCCTTTTGTAAAGCACCACAAAGTTAGTTGTTACCTACTAGGCAACTCAAGCATATCATCTCTCCCTTCTGTTTTTTAGGCCATCTTTTTTCTCAAAGTGTTTTTTTTTTTTGCACCCTCAAAATTCCAGCCAAACAAATCAATCTAAACTTTAACTCTCTCAGTATCACTTAGTTATTCTCCATGTTGGACACAGCCCTTTGTCTCTTCTCTGACCTTTAAAGGTCTTCAAAGGAGTACTCCTGGCACCACCCTGAAGCCACATCATCCCTTACAAGAGCAGCTGGCTATGCTATACTATACATACAGCTTCCTTTAGTCCTTTTAAAGGGCCTTTAAGATCTTCCTTTCCACATTAATCTGAAAGCCACCCTAAATTACCCCACCAGGGCATCTGGTGATTTTCAGATGCCAAATACTAACATGCCTTATCATACACAGCAGTGTACCAGGGGTTCAGAAAGCCATGGATTCTTTTAGTGTATCTTCCTGGTGCTACAACTTTCATCAGAAATTTGGGGAAAAGGAAGCTAAGTGGTTTTATCCTGTTTTACATGTTTTAAATGCTCATATTGTGGATAAAGTGGAATTCATATGAATTTATATCTTCTTACTTCCATTGAGGCATCCAGTTTGGGCCATGTCCATTTTCCCCTCTGATACAAAATTCTGAGAAGTACTACATTACTATAATCTACCTCCCTTTTTGAATGTCCATGGACATACCCGACAATTTTTATTATTATTTGTGTCTGAGTCCCAAAACCCTCACAAAACACTAAAGCCTGTGGAAAGTGGAGACCCCTCCCATCTTTATTGCATCCAGCACAGGGCCTTGAAAATAGGATGCTGTCCATAAACAAAATAGAATGCAGGAATGCAGAGTATGTATTTAGGAAAGGTAAACTAAGGCTTTTCCAGGACTAGCAAAGAGCAATTAGAGATAAGAAGTCAAGTGGCTCCAGGCAGACTTGCCTCTAAGCTATAAAAGTTGCTATGAGGAAGAGGAAAACCAGAGCCCTTGCCAACAAACATACCTAATGATCTGGACATCAGATCAAGTGGATGAGATCTGAGGAGCCAGAGAGAATGGTAGAAGGTTCTTTCATTTCAGGTCTTTTGGCAAGCTGGGCCAAAAGCAAAGCACTGGAAGCTGATAAAAGCAGTCCAGATAGTTTAGGTGATAACCTAAAATCTCAGCATTGCTTTAGGAGAAATCCAACTCTAAATATGATTCTGGTGGTCGAGTCAAGTTTCATGGGGAGAGCATTCAGTTCAAAAAAAATTAAAAATTCCGCAAACTTAAATCACTAGAGAGAGCAAGTGTGTATTTTTATTTCCTTGCATCATCTTCTAATACAAGAAGTCACATTTTTAAAAAATGATACGAGCAAGGATTTTAGTGTCAGACTTCTGGTTAAATTCTCAGTTTTGCTATGTGGACAAGTTACTGAACCTCTTCAAGTTTCAATTTACCTACCTGTAAAATGAAGATAATATGCGTACCTTCATAGGATTGCTATAAAATCAGCATAGCACATAGTAAGAGCTTGATAAACGATCATAATTATATCTACTATTATTTTGCAGGAGGAAATCATTAACTAAAAAGACATGTTGTTCTGGCTCTTAGTTACTAGACATTTCTTAAGCTTACCTCTCAGGACCTAAAAAGATAACTCACCATTATATGATGGCGGCAAATGTAATGCAGCCAAAGTGCCTGTTAACCAAGGAAACACTAAAGTGACAACAAACATCATTACAGTCAAATTGTCTCTATTCCAAAAGGTAAGTTTACCATTTACTTAAGTGCAATGTCCCATCAATTTTTAGCGCCCTACAACATTAAAGTTCTACAACATTCACATTGCCTCCGATGACTGAGGTTATTACCAAAACTTCAAAATATTATCTCAGTGGTTAACAGATATCTGCATTCCAGTATTCCTTAAGGAAAACATTCCTACACCCCATAATGAAATCTGTTTAACCAAGCAAAGAAACAAGCTAACAAACATGAACCTCCAAAAATTTCCTACGCACAATTTACATGGAATGACTGGCTTAGAATAGGGGTCCAGCTTAAGCAGCTGGCTATGTTTATTATGACAGCAATATTTGGCTTTTCATTATATTTTTATTGATTTTTCCTTGGCCAAACGAAAGCGTATAGTAGTATCATGTAATATCATGGCTATCAATGAAAAGTGTGGCTATGGCCAAAGAATTTTTTCATATAGCAACATGACTAATATCCTCTTAAAGACTGGAAATATTTTATAATGAATGGTAATTGAAAGTCGAATACATAAGCCTCTGTCTTGGACAAGATGTGAAGTACGCTGGCATCCTGCCTCACTCCTCCAAAAAGACACAGAAAAGAATGACGCTGTAAAACAGGGTCGAGCCTGGGCTGCCAGGGAGTAAGGGCACAAAGATCATTGTTCTCCATTTACACAATGTTGTTTGTAAGTTGTTTTCAATAAACTTGTTCTCCCACAGACTTCATTTTTCTGCTGCCCTACCCCATTTGGAAACACTAGAGCAATTTTTCAGACTATTTCAGGAAAACTGCACTATAACACTATAGATTTCACTGTGCACCTCTACAGCCAACCCCTCACCCCATCTTTAAGTTATCAAAACACAGATGACGATTTTGGCGAGATACACTACTTTGATACTTTTTTGTTCTAATTTAAATTCCAAGTGTTCTTCTTTTAATAAATTGACTTAATGCAGCCATCTCACCACCCTAAATAACCAATATGGGATTTTTATCTCACCGGAACCCAAATTATCTCCATTTTACAGGTGAGAAAACTAAGGTCCAAGGTTCAGTGATTTATCCAGCAACAGAATCAGGGCTGGAATTTGAGTCCCCCATGTCCAGGACAACCTTCTATCTATACCAATTGAAATAAACATTCCTCTCACACCTACAATTCTACTGTACTGTGCTTAGCTCAGTAGTAAATACAAATTTTACCAACTCTTTCACAATCTCCCTTTTCTTATCATTTTCTCACTCTAAAAAAAAAAAAATCCCTCATTCTTATGGATCTTATTAGATCTCCGTCATGTAACTATTTTAACTGCTGGTGTATTACATATTTACACAAATGGTCATAATAAAAATTGCTTAAGTGGATCTGAAGGAGATACACATTACATGTTTAAAGGATTATTACTAATATATTTGGGGTGATTAGTTATATTAATCAGAAAAAAAGATGAATCTCAATCTCCAGAAACTAAAACTCATTCACAGAAATGCCATGCTGTTTGAGTTGCCAACACGCATGCGCTTCTATGATCTGTACACAGTCAGCAACTACTTGCTGTGACTCTGAATAGCTAAGACTTTACTATTTAGCAACCAGAATTGAGGAATTCCAAATGGGTCA
>NW_017732534.1:336088-338693 GCF_001890085.2 Hipposideros armiger
TGTATTATTTGCTCCACATGCTCCTTGACCATAACTTTTTAAGGATAGAAAATTCTCTATAATCTAAGGTTCACATTCCATTTCAATGCTGGGCAGTGTAGGGAGCCAGCTGTTGCAATTCAAAGTCAGTAACTTTCATGGTAAATGAAGTAAAGTTTGTGCAGTATCTGCCACAGGTCTGTGGTACAAGGGAAAGAGTAAATACTGTCTTCAGCTAATTAATTTAGTAACTTAAGATACTTCAAAATAGTGAAAGGTACACCAGGACATCTCTATGAGCATTTCTAGAAATCATGCCTATGAGTGACTACTATATGCTACAATAGCAACATGACAAAAAGTTAGACTGAATATCAGACTAACATCTAAATTATTAGATCATTTCAATGAAATTAAATGGTATATTTCTTTAATCGCAACCCCTCAAACCAAGTGAGTATCACAAACTCTCAAACCAAGGGAGTAAAGAAGTATTGACCACGTAAAAGTCCTTGGGGTTTTAACTTTGTTGAGTAGTAAACCTGATATATAATCAGCATATTGCTTACATTTAAACCATAGTTTCTAAAGAGCTTGAGAGATTTTCTTCCTGAATACCTGGATTGTTATCCTGCAAACAAATCTTTGTTCTATGAACTTGCATTATCTGTGGAGAAATAATTTGCTTAAGCAAGGGTAAATTTTAAGCAAGGGTAGTTGCATCAGTTGCAACTACAATAAATCCTAAAACAGTTAAATACAAATTAATGAGTTTCTTATTTAAAATGTTATAATGCAAGATGAAAAAAATTAACAAAGTAGTTCATTCTATCAAACTATTCCCACATAAGGCTCATTTAATCAATCGAAAAGTATGTATTAACTTCCCCATCCATACAATTTTTACACCGCTCTGTCTACAAAGATCCACTTCCTATTATACAGACACTTTAGTAAGTAAAAACCAGAGTAAATGTGGAATGTCAGAATACTTGAGTGCTAAAAATAAGTGAAGAATAAACTGCAGAATTAAAGACAATGAAGATAGTACTTTCTGTTACCCCCAATTCAAATAGGTCTGAGGAGAGTTTTTCAGCTTGTCAAACCACTTAATTTAGAATCATCTCCAGATTACTCAAAGGCAGTACAAGATGAGTGATAATAATACCAGCTAGTTAAAAAAACAACAACACTAAAATAAGCGAGAATTTACTCAAAATGAAATGTTTTTGCAAGTTAAGAATAAACTGGTCTCTGAATTTTCTAAATATAGCCTCACTCCCTCAATCCCTTGAGGTCTTCAAATGTCACTACCTCAGTAAGGTCTTCCCAGACAACTATTCAAAACCACAGCAGCCTCTAAAAAACACACATGCGTGCACATACACACTCTTATACATAACCTCCCCTCATCCAATTTTCTTGGTAGCATTTACAACCACCTGACTTATGATATCTTTTATTCATTAATCTATATCTCCGAATTATAATATAATTTCTATGAAAACACAAACTTTTGCCTATTTTGTTCACTGCTCAACAAACAGGTCTGGGCGTGGTATATAAAAGGCATTTAGTTAGTTTTGCATAAACAGATGAATGAGGCTGAAAGCATATATTAAGATCCTCTAAGAGTAGCCCTCTCGTAAAACGGGATATGTGTTTCCTGTAATGGAATGACAGCTTAAGCATAGCACATTTTCATTGTTATTTTTAGATAGAAAAAAAACAAATTGTGAACTATTATATTATGGAATACAGTTACAAAACTCAAAAATTGTTGGCTTGTGATAGGCAGCATGGAGCTATACAGGAAGAGTCACATAGGGAAAGAGGGGTAAATGTTTACAGTGTTTCCCTATCTCTCCTCTATTACTCTGTAGGAATGTATGGGAAGTAATTTACTGGAACTATTATAAAACATCATCCACAGAAATGACTGCATTTTTTTTTAAATACACCTAAAAAGTAATGTTTCCCAGTCATACATGCCACTGTTAGGCAATCTTTCTTAAAGCTAACCTGAATCAAGTAATCAAAGACTCAAGTTTTCACAGTTTATTTCCTACAAGTATGGAATAGAACTCAGCCAAAGAGAAAGGAGATAGTGAAGAATCACATAAAGAAGGCCATGTCCTGAACTCAAAATTCCTTAAAATACCAGCTGGTTTCGGAGATGAAATGAAGCCTTCCTCCACAGATTGCACCTTTTTAAAATCAAAGTTAGCACTTGTTACATAAAAGAACTTTTATTTAGCTCTTGCTTTCCCCACTAGAGATCTTAAACATGTCTGATGCCTAGGTTAGTGCTCTGTATTTCAATTCCAAATGAGGAAGAGTTCTTTCATGTTCCTCCACAATCTACTACTGCCCTTGTTTAAATGACTAGTAAAAACCTGTATTTAGACATATGGTGAAGTGCTCCAGGAATCTTACCAATTTGGCATGAAAGGTGGTTTTTTTTTTAAGTTAACCAGTTTAAATTTCATTTATATCCATTTAATCACATGGTTATAAGCAGTTCTAAAAAGGAATCAGCTTGAAGTTAAAAATTGAGAATTGAAATGCTCATCTAACATAACACTTGTGCCTCATACGACTTAAAAATATGTACTTTGGAGTATTA
>NW_017732534.1:342284-343075 GCF_001890085.2 Hipposideros armiger
GGGAGTGGGGGAGGGGCAGGGATAGACAGTGACCAGCATAACTTGGTCTTTTAAAAAACTTAGGATACAAGTTATGGAACAAAGGAATCTTAATTATATTTTAACATTTAGATTTCATTTTCACAGGAAAAGTTCCAGAAATCACACAAAAAGGATGAATACACATATACTAGCTTTAATGAGTCCAAAATTAGAAAGAAAGAAAGAAAGAAAGAAAGAAAGAAAGAAAGAAAGAAAGAAAGAAAGAAAGAAAAGAAAAGAAAGAAAAGAAACACACACACACACACACACAAATCAACTTTTACCATTCAGGATGATACCAAAGAACTAAATCTTTAAAAAAAAAAAAATACACATGCAACACATCACACACAAAATATTTTCATAGATTGTCACTGCTCTACGTAAAAGCCTTTACCACTAGTGTTTTAAAAAGCTGCAGCTGGACTATGGGTCTGATGGCTCTCAGCAGTTCTGTGTGTGTTGGGGGAGGGGTGTGTCAAGAATGAATGTGGTTATCAAGGCATTTCTAAGTAGGGAACCCTTGGAACAACATTAGAGTGAGGGTCATGGGAAAAGAAGCTTTGCTCACCCTACTTCCTGGCGGCATTTTTAGTACTCAAGCCATAATCAACTCATGTTTACTAAACGGAACAAGGGGGCTTATTAGATGAAGGGGGGAGGGGCAGGGGGGAAAAGAATACTCAACATATACATACACACAGATTATACATTACACTTTTAAAATTTTTATTTAAAAACTCTAAAAAGAGTTTTAAAGACTTGGATAG
>NW_017732535.1:0-33166 GCF_001890085.2 Hipposideros armiger
CTGGCTGCTCCCTTCTCTGGCATGCTCTTTCCCCAGAAATCTACATGGTTCCACTCTTCACTCAAATGTCACCTTCCCTGGTTACCCTATTTAAAAGTGCAACCCCCACCCCGCCCAAGACTCAACATACGCCTTTTCTGCTTATTTCTGTCTATAGTGCTTGATCACCTCTACCACGCTATGTAGTTGGGTTATTTGTTCTTGGCATCTCTGATTTCATGGACCTGTATGCTCTACGTATGAGGTCAGGAATTTCATGTATGTCACTCACTGCCCTAGTCTCAAGACCTAGAAGAGCACCTGGCACGCAGTAGGCACTCAAGAAGTATCTGCAGGATGAACGCATACCTTCTACGGTGAGGTTTAAATGAGGCAACAGAGGTAAAGCACACAGTATGTGCTCAATGAATGGCAGCATTTTAATAACAACGATGAAGACACCTCTGCTGCTCTGGAAAAAGTCACATCTGGTCCATGCATCCCAGTTCCCTGCTCATCAAACACATTTATGCACATAAAGTCAGGTTAAAAAGAAACAACAAAATTCACCTTGCAAGCAGGGGGTCTTGGGAACCCTGATTTATAGCTGGTTGGTCAGAAGTACAGGTGACAACTGGCATCTGGAGGGGGCGGGAGCAGGCTTGTGGGACTGAGCCCTTAACCTTTGGCATCTGACGCCGAATCCAGGTAGATACTGTCAGAATTGAGTTAAAATGTAGGACACCCAGCTGGTGTTGGAAGATTGCTTGATGTGTCGAAAACCTACACATCTGGTGTCAGAGGTATTGTGTGGCAATAGTGTGAGAATCAAGAAGAAATGCACAGAAAGAGCATTGTTCCAACTCACTGACCCTGCACAAGAAAGTCTGGCACCACCAGGCTGGTCCACTTCGCAGCTCCTGCAGACGGAACTGCCGCCCCCTCATCCCGAGTCACAGAGCAGGAACAGCTCCGGGGGTGAGTGCTAACGTGGCTGACCACCCCACACAGGCCAGCTCCTTCCAGCCCTCTCCTAAGCAGGCTGTAGCCCTCCTGCCAACGTCCTCCTGTTCCTTGGAGGTGGCCATCTGCTTGTCACCCTCCAGAGCGGCCCTGCCACCTACCCATGTCCTTCTCCATGGTGATCATAGAGACCGCCAGGCCCCATCTGCTCCATCCACAAAAGGAAGCTGTGAGCTTCCTCAGGACGCAGGAAAAAAATCCCCCAGCTTCATGTCTGGCTCTGGTACCAACTAGTAGGGGCTCTCAGGCTGGCACCGCCCCTCAGAGTCCACTTCACCTTCCTGACCTCAAAGACGTGCCCAACGCTCACTGTCAAGGATGCCCAACCTCCTTCCGTTCCCTTCCCCTGTCACTCCTCCTGCTCTTCTTCTGGGTCCTGCACACTGTCACCTCCCTCAGTGTTTTGGGCTGAATTGTGTCTTCCCCCACCCCCAAGTCATAGGTTGAAATCCTAACCCCCAGTACCTCAGACTGTGACTGTATATGGAGATGAGATCTTCACAGAGGTGATTAGGTTAAAATGAGGTCATTAGAGTGGGCGCTAATCTGATACGGCTAGTGTCCTCATGAGAAGAGCACATTCGAAAACAGATAGTTACAGAGAGAAGACTCTGAAGATACTGGGAGAAGATGCTCATCGACAAGCCAAGGAGAGAGGCCTGGAACAGATCCTTGCATCGTGGCCCTCAGAAAGAACCAACCCTGCCGACAAACTTGACCTTGGACTTCCCACCTGTAGGACCGGGAGAAAATACATTTCTGTTGTTTAGACCACCGGGTGTGTGACACCTTGTTATGGCTGCCAGGGCAGACTAATAGGACACATCCGCCATCAGTTTCATCAGCACCATCCTTCTTACCTCATCCCTCTAACTGAGCACTTCTGATGTGCCAGTGGAAAGAATGAAAGAAAGAAAGAAAGAAAGAAAGAATGAATGAATGAATGAATGAATGAATTCTAGGTTTACCTGTATATTAACTCATTATACCCTCTCCACAGCCCTGTGAGGACATGTTCTATTTTTATATCAGTTTCTCAGATGATGAGACTGAGGAGAAGAGAGATTAAGTAACAAGCCCAAGGTCAAGGAGGCAGACGTGGAATCTAAATCCATGCTCTTGAGTGCTATTCTAGAAGTTTCGACCAATGGCTGTCTCTGAAATAACATAATTATTATAATATAAAATAATATATAATATATAATACCAATATATAATATAAAATAATAATACTCTAATTTACTAAGTGTCCGGCACCATACTAAGCATACATGGTATTATGGTGAATGTCTGTGTTCCCACAAAATCCACACGTTGAAGCCCTAAGCCCCAACATGATGGTTTTTGGAGGGCTGCCTTTAGGAGGTAACTAGGTTTAGCTGAGGTCATGAGGGTGGGGCCCCATGATGTTGTAGCATCCTCACAAGAGGAGGAAAAGAGACCAGAGCATAGTGGGAAGGCAGCTGTCTGCAAGCCAAAAAGAGTCCTCGTTGGGAACTGAATGAGCCAGCACCTTAATCTTGGGCTTCTCAGCCTCCAACCGGTGAGAAATAAATGTCTGTTTAAGCCACCTCATCCATGGTATTGTTATGGCAGCCCGAGCTAAGGCACATGGCAGGCCCCACATACTCCTCACAATGCAATGTCCAGGTAGGCACTATCACCCATTTTACAGACCACAAAGTTCAGAGATGTCCACGACTGCCTGCCCAAGGTCATCAGCAAACCCAAGGTCGCCCTGCTGAGGTTTACACCCAGGTCAGTTTGGCTCCAGAGGGAGGGAGCCTGTTTCCTCCACTCCGCCCAGAAATAGGGGTCAGATGTGCTAATGAGGCTCTAGCCTCAGTGACAGAGAGACAACAATCCCTTCCTCTTCTCTCTTTCCAGAGGCCTGGCGGGTCCCCTAACCACTGTTCGTGGCATATAGCCACGTGATGTGTTTATTCCTCATCTCAGGCAAGCCAGGATGGCCTGGGGGGCTTTCGCTTCTCTGTGTTTCAGGACGGCCTGGCAGAGCTAAATGAGGACACAGAGGTCGGCTGCTGGCAAAACCACAGGTAGGTGTCTGCTGGGTCCTGGGTGGGTGTGGGGTGGCAAGAGGGCTTCATGGTTTAGGGCTGGGGATAGGAGGAATTTGGGGTAAGGGGCTATGGGACACAGGGATGGGCTGGAGACAGGTTCTGGTGATGTGGTAGATGCTATAATGCACCACTCAGATCCTATCAGGACTGAAGGCCACCATTGCTGGGAGAGCTGCTGTCCCTTAGGGGACAGGGGTCACTGCAGCTGCAGAGAAAGCCTCCCACAAGGTCTCACTCCATCCCAGGGTGGCCACATCCAGTGACTGATGCATGTGGGGTGTAAAGATCCTACATCCTTGCTCCATCTTGTGACAGCTCTGAAGGGCCAGCCCCTCGGATCTCCCCAGGGTGCTGGCCGACCTGGGAGACCACATCATGGCTTCTCCTCTCCTCACTCTTGCTTCCTTCTTGTCACTTCCTCTGGTGTTGGTCCCAAGAGCATACCCTAATAAACCGCCTGCGCGCTGGCCTCCATCTCAGCGTCAGCCTCCAGTCAAGGACTGCCAGGCCATAGCCAGGACGTGTCTGGGCAGCAGGCAACAGGGACAAGTTGTAAATGGTGCAAGTGGGATGAATTCAGCGGGGCAGGAAACGGGGGCCTCTCTAACCAGCCCTCAGGTACTGAATGCAAGGTGCAGACAGAAAAAGGGATGGAGTCAGACCATCCTGCCTTGGAGGGGCTTCTAGTCCAAGGAGCCAGAAGGCAGAACAAGCTAAGAGAGGTGCCGGGGAAGTGTGATGGGCAGAGCAGAGCTGCCCCATGCGCGGTCCAGCAGCGCCAGCACCATCTGGGAATGGGTTCAAACACAATGCTCGGGCCTCTGCCCAGACCTACTGAATCAGAAAGTTGGAGTGTTTATCAAGGCTTCCAGGTGATCTCAAGCATGCTCAGATTGCACTAGAGGATTTCAGGGGAAGGAAAAGGAGAGGGGAGGGTACAAAACAAGTTGCTGTCCCGAAATGCTTAAGGCAGAGACACAGCAGTCACAGCTCCCCGTCCAGGGACCCTCCCCACACAGCGGGCCCCTCCTTCTAACTTCTCCCTCCCTCCTGTCAGACTAGGGGAGGTAACAGTTCCTGATCTGCCCTTTGCCCCCCCGTTAATAGTCACAGGGGCCTGCACCCTTTCCTGTGGTCTCCCAGCATCCTTTCCCTGCCTTAGTCAACAGACCCTTTATTAAACCCACCTGAATGTACCTGGTTTGTTGGAACCATCTGTTTCCCATTGGCACCCTAACTGTACACACACATTGTGTGAAGTCCAAACCCTGCAGAGCTGAGAAGCTTTTCTGTTTGGTTGTGGATCCTGAATCTCAGAAAAGGCAGCCCCTCTCTCAAGGTCACACAGCCGGTGAAGTGGCTCTAGGGAGGAGCCAGTGGCTGTCTGGCTCCAGGCCTCTGGCCCTGTGCCCGGCTCCGTGGTGGAGGTGGGAATGTGGCACCAAGTGAGGACCCCTCCCCACCTCCGCGTGCTCCCAGCTGTGGGCTATAACTTCTCCCCAGAAGTTAATAACAGGCTGACAGCGGAGACCAGGAGAGGAAATTAAAGCGGCAATGCGGATGGGCGCCTCCCCCAGAAGGTCACCGAGAGCCTTGCGGGAGGCGGCGTTGTCTCCATGCAGGAAGAAAGGCCGCTGCCCACTCCTGCAGGGTGAGGGGACCCATCCCAAGGGACAGGCCAGACTTGTGGGCAAAGGAAGGGAGCCAGGCAGCCGCAGAAGGTCTCTGACATGCAACTCAGCCACCCTTTCCCTGTCAGCCTCCCAAACATGGGCTTGAACTTGGTCCACTTCGAAGGCCAACAGATTTGAGGGACTCCGGGGTGGTCTGGAGACCGGGGCAGAGGCAATGTGGCATCCTGGCTCCTTGAAACCTGTGTGACTTTCTAAGCTTTGGCCCAGGAATCACGCCCCATTAGGCAGCAGAGGTGGTGCCTGTGGCTTGTGCGATTCGGAACCACACAGACCTGCATTTACAACCCAGCTCGGCCAAGTTGCGCCCCTGTTGGTGCCTCAGTTTCCTCTTCTATAAAGTGGAAACTATCACCCTGCGGGGCTATGATAAGGATTAAATGGGTTGTTACTGTGAAAGGGCAGGCCGGGCTAGCACATAGGAGGCGTTTCATGATGCTAAAAGCTAATGCTCATTTTTTTTTTGGAGAACTTACTATATTCCAGGGACTATGTTTTGAAGCACAACCTTAATAAGGTAGGTTCCCAAATTATTCCCATTTATAGATGGGGAAACTGAGGCACAGAGAAATTGGGTGACTCATGCAAGGTCATGCAGAGGAGGCAGGATTCAGACCCAAGGCCTTTGTTCTACCAAAGACTTTGTCTCCCAGCAGAAGCTGTGGCCCATTTTGAACCAAATGCTCTTGTTATTCTCCAGCTTAGAGTAAGAGAGAATGATTACTGAGCACATACTGTATTTCCCCATGTATAACACACACGCTTTTTCGAAAAATTTGGAGTCTAAAAACTGGGTGCGTCTTATACAGTGGTTGTAGATTTCAAATGCCACAGATGGAACTGAGGACGAGACAATATATGAAGAGAATGATTCGCCATCAGACACAGATGAGGACAAGCTAATGGTTGGGAGTTTGGACAGTGATGAGGAGTTGTATGAATTTTATGATGAATAAAACTTGAGTTCAATAACTTTATGTAATACATTTTTTTTCAAATTTCAGGCCCCAAAATTAAGGTGCGTCTTATACATGGGAGCATCTTATACATGGGGAAATACAGTAGTATGCACCAGGTGCTTTGCATAGAACATTGGATTTAATCATCACAAGAGCATTATTATTGCCATTTTAAAGATGGATAAACTAAGGTTCAGAGAGTTTACACAGTTTGCCCAAAGGACTCACAGCCAGGAAGGGGTGCAGCCTGCACTTGAAGCCAGGTCTGTGTGGTGGCCTGACCTAGAGTTCTGTCTCCAGCCCTGCCCATGTGACTCTGCCAACCACATCCTACGGGGGCCTTTCAGGGGTGGAGGGACCTCAAAGGTCAAACCGGTCAGGAAGCTTTTATCCCTCTACAGCATCCATTCCCAGGAGTCCTCCAACAGCTGCTTACATTCCTCCAATGATGGGGAGCTCACTCCTTTTAGGACCTTAGCTCTAAGAACAGGATGTCAGGAGGCAGCTGAGAGGGACTACGAACCCAGAGCGTGGAATCACTGATCTGGGGTCAAATCTTTGGCCACTCACTATCCACATGATGCTGGACCAGTTTCCCCATCTGCAAAATGGGGTAGATGATACCAGCACCCCTATCTCACAGGAGTAACGCGAGACTTGAATGAGATCGTCAAGACAGTCCCTGGCACTCAGTAGCAATTTTACAAATGGCAGTGACTCTTGAGCTGACAGTGACTATTCAGTTCACTGCCCGGCCCACAGCGGATGTTCATGAGCATTACTAGTTAGGTGAATGGGCAACCACTAAGGGGCCCCTCAGCTCTATTCACCAACCCCAGCTTCCCATCCACCTGCTAGTCAGGGCCTCATTGGCCTCTGGGTCTGGCCTGGCCCCGCCCCTCCTCATCAGACCTCTGAGCACCTGCCCACCCCACCTCCAGCCCCACCCTGCAACACTTCAGAAACCAGCCCCACCCTCTGGCCATCCCTCCCACCACCTGCAAATATTTAAACAGCATAAAAGGAGGATTAATCTCAGAAGGGAGTCAGGCAGGGAAATCCAGGCATATCTCAAAGCCGGAAGAGGGGGCTCCTGGGGCTCCCAGGCCTGCCCTGTCTACTCCCCTCCTCATTCTTGCCATCTGCCCGCAACCAGGCGCCCTCATGCTGCCCACCTTGAACCCTGTCAGGTTCCAAATCAACTCTCTACTCTTCCCTGCCTCCCCACATTGTGCTGTGTTCACGCCCTCTAAACCCTGAAAGGGAATAAACATGGCCCAGTGTTCAGGGCTGTCATAAGGATTATGGAACATATAGGCAGAGGGCCTCAAACAGGGCCCAGCACACAGCTGGCACCATACAAAAAGAGGCATTAGTGGGCCGGCCGAGGGGCACGTTGGTTAAGAGCTGGCTTGGGATGCCAGAGGGCCCCGGTTCGGATCCCACATATGAGGGCCAGTGACACTGCCCTCTACAGCTAAGATGCTGAACAACAGCTCAACCTGGAGCTGGGCTGCCGTGAGTCACCAGGGACGGCAGGTGGGTTGCCATGGGCTACCATGTGTAGCCAGCAGCCAGCAGCTGCTGTGAGCGGCCGTCCAGAAGCCAGTGACAGATCTGCCTCGCCCAGGAAGAGCACAATGATGGTGCCAACTTGGGCCAGTGAAGCATCGCCCTCCACAACTAGACTGAAGAACAAAAGGACAGCAACTTGTCTGTTCCTCTTCCCCTTTTATTCCCCAATAAAAATCTTTTTTTAAAAAAAGAGGCATTAGTAAACTAAAAACATGAGCTTGAGAGCCACCAGGCCCAGGTCAAACTCCAGCTCTGCCATTAGCCCGGGGACTTCAGGCCTCAGTTTCCTCATCTGTGATATGGGGATGACACCCGCACCATTTCTCAGGGCTACGTGAGGATTCCATAAACAAAACATGCACAGAGCTCAAAAACGGGCAAGGGCTCACTCCGTCTAAAATAGAATATCCTGCTTTAGGCTTTTCCTTAGAACATAACACCACCTGACTTTCATTATACCTCTGTGTGTTTATCCATTTTGTGTCTGTCTCTCCCACATAGATCTTAAGCCCCTAAAACAGGGCAGGTGGAGGGTGCTCAGTATTTATTTGGTGATCACCTGGTTATATTAACAACACTAACACCAGCAGTGAACATTTAGCTTGGTTCCAGCAGTGTCCTAAGCCCCTTGGACACCTGATCTTGTTCGCTATGGGTGGAAGGCTGGGGTCCTCAAACTTCTGGAAAGGGGCAAATGGCAACTCTTTCAGGCTTTGGGGTAGGGCTGCCAGATAAAATGCTGGATGGCCAGTGAAACCTAAATTTCAGACATATAAGGATTTGGGGTTTTTTTTTTTAGTATAAGTATGTACCAAATATTGCATGAAGCATACTGCAGCATACTTATATGAAAAGATTGCTGTTTTCTGAAATTCACATTTAACCAGGCATTCTGCATTTTTATTTGCTAAATCTGGCAAACTTATTTCCATGCCACATACTATCTATGTCACATAGTCTCTTTGGTTTTTACAACTCTTTAAGGATATACAAACCATTCTTAGCTCCGGTGGTGCACAAACAGGCTGTGTTTGGCCCACAGGGCCCCCTGGTTTAAAGCACTCAGTACAGTGTCTGTGGCACATCATAGGCCTAACTAAACGTCACTGGAGCTGCCACGTAGTACTCAGAGGCCTGCTGCCTCAGTCCTGACTCAGAACGCCCCTACCCCACCTGGGGTCTTAGGTGGCTGGTGCCTGGCGGTGCAGGTGGGTGAGTAATGCTGAGCCAGCATTGGCCTATGAGATGGAGGCCCCCAGGCACCCTGACTCTTACATCCCTAAGAAACTCGCAGTGGACAGGATGGTTAATTTAGGATGCCCAGAGGGCCTCGGAGTGGCTTTAAAAACAACTCTCAGCATGTGGCAAAAGTGGGGAGAAGAGAGGGATGAGTCAAATGCCCCTCAACAACCACGGAGGCAAGCAGGGCGAGTTGAGGACAAGCTGTGCTGCTCTGCAGACACCCCGGCTGCTGAGAACAAGATGCATTCGCCTCAGCAGGCACAGGTCCCCGGAAAGGCACCACAAAGGGCTCACCTCCACGCCTTTGCTCGTGCGATGCCTTGTGCCAGGTGCCCCTCCACTCATGCTCCAGCTGGCTAACTGCAACTCAGGCTTCAAGCTTCTGCCTAGGCGTCACCTCCTCCTGGGAGTCTTCCTGGACTCTCCATTCCTCAAGTGGGAGTAAGTGTGCCTCTTCCACGTTCGGCTAACACCTGCCTTCCCAGCGTTTATCACATGAACCGTAACTGTTGCTGATTCACTCAACATTTATCAGCGCCTCCTACATGTCTGACACCAGGTGGCAACCAGGTAGTGTCCCTGTCCTCAGGGAGGTCACAGTCCAGCGAGATGTAAAGACATTAGATAAATCATACAAATGGGCGATATTTACAAAATCAGACCAGTTCTCTGCAGTGAAAGAGCTTGCTTCTATGAGAACAAATAACAAAGAAACTGGGTGGGTGGGGAGGTCAAGGAGGGCTTCCTGGAGGAGGTATAGTTCAAGATCTCAAGTTCAAGTAGAAATGAAGTCTCTGGGCCTTGGTTTCTCTAATTCTAAAGCAGAGGAAAAAAACTCTCCCCTGCCACTGCCCCTACAGAGCCACCGAGGAGCTTAAAGGAAGGAACAGATGGACGCACAATGTGGCAGGGAAAAGACCACATAGAAATAGCTGGCGGCTTCTTATTTTTGAAATTGTTATGGGCGAGGCATGCAAGAGGTGAGAGTTGGGAGGGGCTGGGACAGGGCTGATGGGGAGAAGGGGGGCACAGGAATATTTCTGGAAGCTCCAAAGCACAGACACAAATAGACATGGTGGGGCGGGACGATGAAGGAGGATGGTGCCACCTGCAAGACGTGACTCTGTCCACAGCGACCCAATCTTCCTTCCCTGTCGAATCCTGTTCCTTGTCCTTCCCACACCCTAAGCTGGCACGTGCCGTTCTGACTGCTGGACCCACGTGTCTCCCACGGCCCGGCCTTTGCTTGCACAGTCCCCTCCACCTGACATCCCCACCCATTCCTACCTCCACCTGCAACTCTGGAAAAACCACCTGATCCTCCAGGACCTGGAGCCCTTCTCTTCACTCCTTCCTGAGACCCCCAGCTGATGTGCCCCCCCGCCCGGCCCCCCGAGCTCCCACATTAATACCCAATGCACGGCTATGAGCATTACGCTCTGGGGTCAGACTTCCAGAATTCAAATCCTAGCTCTTGCACACATGATCTTGGGCAAATCAAGTCCTTTCTCAGAGCCTCAGCATTCCCATCAGTAAAATGGGTTCTCTTAGTATTTGCCTCACAGACATAACACATTGAAAGCACTGAACACAATAGCAGCCACATAGTAAGTGCTCTCTGCATTTGTTTTATGTAATGACAACCAGTATTTATTTATAAAGTGTTCACTGTGTGCTGGCACCATGCTCAGGGGCATTATGTCCCCTAGTCCTCAAGGTGATTAGGTGAGGTGGGTACAGTCACCCTCCTCACTTTACTGACGAGAAAACTGAGTCTCTGTGGGGTTAAATGACTTGCCCAAGAGCACACAGCTTGCAAATGGCAGGGCAGAGGTTCAAACCCATGACCGTTTGCCCTGAACAGAGCCTGGCACATAGTAGGTTCATTCATTAATTCACTGGACACCTACAGATTCTTCCCACAAGCCAAGTGGGAGCTTGACATACATGAGCCCAATGAGTCACAACCACCACACATATGGTGTCATCACCATAGTGGCAGCTGATCTGGGAGGGGCCGAGATCATCTGGCCTGTGAAGCGGCAGGGATTTGAATCAAAGTCTCCTGCTCCAGCGTCCCAGGTCACAGTGGGGACCCCAGCAGCCAGGTGGCCAGTGCACCTGCTCCCTTAGCCCAGTGAAGCCAAGTGTCACAGTCACAGCCACTCCCGGAGCCAGGGTCCAGCAGCCCCTGCCAGTTCCACCTCTGCCCAAGCCACCATCTTTCATCAGCTTTCAGCCACCTGGCACCCCGACACCTCCTAGCTCCTTCTCTCTGTCACATGTTGTTCCCGAAGTAGAATCATGGGAACAGAAAGAAACATCCAACCTGAAAAACTTATTATGAAGTGAAAGGAGCCAATCTGAAAAGGCTACATACTGTGTGCTTCCAACTATATGACATTCTGGAAAAGGCAAACCTATGGAGACAGCAAAAATATCAGTGGTTGCCAGGGGTGAAGGGGGAGGAGGGACGAATCGGCAGAGCACGGAGGATTTTCAGGGCAGTGAGGCTTCTGGATGACACTACAGTGGTGGGTACCTGCCATTACACATTTGTCAAAACCCATAGAATGGACAACATCAAGAGTGAACCCTGATGTACACTATCGACTTTGGGTGACAACGGTGTCGGTGTGGGTTCATCAGCTGTAACAAATGTAGGATGTTGATAATGGCAGAGGTTGTGTGTACGGGGGAGGAGGAGCGGTAGATGGGAAATCTCTGTACTTTCCGCTCCATTTTTACTGTGAACATAAAACTGCTATAAAAAATAAAGTCTATTAAAAAAGGGGGAAAAATGTTCTTTCCTCACTCTGTCACTAATGAAGGAAGTAGCAAGGACCCCTCTGTGCCCTTGGCCTGTCCTGAGCTGCCAGGGGCTCTGTGGCCTTTGCAGAGAAGGGGACTGATGCTGTCTGGTGCAGCGGAGGATTTCAGCAACCGCTGGTGAATGGCCCAAAGCTTCCTTTCCTGGACTCTCTCTCTCTCTCAAATGCAGTTCCGGGATGCCTGGGCCAACCTTCCCGCCCACACACTTCCATCCGGCCCTCCACATCCCCCATACACAGGTAACAAAAGCAAAGCCACACCAGTGTCCTTCTGGGGTCCATCCCTGAGATGGGAGTGAGCCGGAGAGGAGCAGACATCAGTGATAAGGCAGCGGTGCGTGGCTCTTCAGTGTTAGACAAATCCGCCCTCCAGCTCTTCCCTCTTAACCTGAATTTAAATGTGACTGACGACTGGGCTGGCAGTAGGCGGGAATGCCTCTCTCTTGGCTGCTGCCAGCCTGGCCCCAGTTAATCGTTTACTGGCGTGCTATAAATAGGTGCCAGGCATTGTTCCCTAACTGTATGAGGACCGGCACCTGCCACGACCTGGAAGGAGAGGTGATCTGGGGCTGAGAATGGGGTTACCAGAAATGGGCCTTCTGTCATCACTCTGCACAGGCGTCTCACACAGCCCTTGACAAGGAGGTTCCCCAGTGCCTGATTCCGGAGCATTCACCTGAGGGCACCTTGGCAAAAGGTCCTTCCAGCCAACACTCCCACACATTGTCAATGCTGGAGACGATGGGGCCATGAAGACAGTCCCCCAGCTGCTCCCNGTCAATGCTGGAGACGATGGGGCCATGAAGACAGTCCACCAGCTGCTCCCCCCCCCCCGATTCCCAGACAAAACAGTCTCTGTTTCACGTTCACTGCCCACACCCTGGAAACCAGCCAGCTTCCTCCCGGGTGCACTGCCCACGGCGTGTGGCACCTCCCCTGGCAACTCGCCCCATTTCCACAGACCCACGTGCCTCACGGATGAGGAAGGCGCACACAGACTCCCGAGCATGGCTAGGTTCTCTGGGAGGCTGCCCAGGCTTTGGGGGTCTAGGCAGGTGCAGC
The DNA here is from genome assembly GCF_001890085.2 of Hipposideros armiger. Lineage (NCBI taxonomy): Eukaryota > Metazoa > Chordata > Mammalia > Chiroptera > Hipposideridae > Hipposideros > Hipposideros armiger. The sequence continues at coordinate 12,444 of NW_017732535.1, forward strand.
AAAGTAAGAAATGGGGTTCCCAGATGGTTGCTTCAAACACACACAGGGTGAACCAGAAAACGGACTAACCACCTCTGCCCAACTTTACAAAGAAAAGCAGGTGAATATTGTGTCTAAGGGCCGGTTAGAATCCTGGCTCCACCTCTTCCCAGCAGGGTGACCTTGGGCAAGTCACCTCCCTTCCCCTGTGCTTCCATCTACTCACCTGTAAAATGAGATAATAACTAGGACCTACTCCTCTCAGCTTTTTTTCTTTAAGATTAAATGTGTTAATGGATGTAAAACACTTAGCACAATGTCTGGAACATAATAGAATTTCGGGAAATTCTCTATCCCGGTCTTGTCCAATACAGTATCATTAGCCACATGTGGCTATTGAGCGCTTGAAAACACGGCTAGTGCAACTGAGGAACAGTATTTTTAATTTAACTTAATTTAAATGGAAGTAGTCACGTGACTAGTGGCTCACATGGGACAGTGCAGGTCTGGAATACAGTAGGTTTCCAATAAATGCTAATTATGATTATCATTAGAGGTTGTTGTTATTATTAGGGGGCTCAATGAGTTAGAAATTAGGAGGCACCGTTTCATTTCTGAGCACAGTGCTATACTGTATTGATCTGTGTATCCCAGCATCTCGCAGGCTGGTTCTGAACCACATCTGGGTATTTGGGTTGTGGACCATTTAGAGTTATTGATGATAGCTGAGGATACTCTCCACACAACAAGTACAAAGTGTTTCTACAATTTCAGGGGTTTGTATACCGCCCGAGTAGAAATCTCTGATCCGGCAGACATCTGGCACACAGTAGGTCCCCAGGGAGAACCTGGGATCACAGCCAGGTACAGATCACAAAAGTGGGTACTTCCAAAGGCAGGCACTCTCACTCCTTCGAGATGGATGTCTGTGGCTTGTCTGCCTGGTTTCCATCTCCCCGTCTGGTCCATTCACCTTGACTCTCCTCTGGGTCCCCTCCCTTGCTCTCTTAGGGCAGATGCCACACTTCACCCCTCCAGGCTGGACCAATCAGAGCACTCGGTCCCACGGTGACTGGCACCAGAGAAGTACGTGACTCCAATGAGACCTAATCCTAAGATTTTTGCTAGAACCATGGGGGAGGAGAAGCTTTCTGTGGGATGCCAAGCTGGCAGATTGTGCCCAGAGAGCTGCTGGGCAACACTCTACCTCCCCACAGAGAGAGGCAAAGCATAAAGCCAACACAGAGAAAGGCAGCACAGAGAGATGGAGAGAGAAAGGGTCCTAACGACATCATTCAACCCCCTGGATACAGCTGTACCTGAACTCCAAACTTCCCAAACCACTGAACCGATAAATCCATGTTTTAGTCTCTCTTTTCCTTTTGTCTTATGTTGATAGATTTACTTATTGTTCCAGCTAGTTTTACAAGCAAGTAATTATCCAACTTGAAATGGATGGAGCTTGCTAAAATATCCCGTTCTGTTGTTGCTCAGCTGTGTGACCTTGTTCCAGTTTCTTAACCTCTCTTAGCCTCTTTCCTCATCAGTAAAGAGGAGTTGCTATTTGTACCCACTCCACAGGAACACTGCTTTGTGAATTACATGAAATAAAGTAAATCACTTATAGCAGTGTTTGAAAAATGACAGTTGCTATAATTCTAACTTACTAATTAAACATAATTTACTAAATAATAATCAAAGAAGAATTCATTCTGTGCCCAAGTGTCACCAAATCTCTTGAACTTCAGTTACCTGATTATTTTTTAATTTTTTAAAAGATTTTATTGGGAAATTGGGGGAGGGAACAACATTGGGGAATTGGGGAACAGTTACCTGATTTTTAAATGGAGCCTTACTGCAAAAGGACCTGTTACTGTCCTTTATAAACACCCACGATCTGAGTTTCTTCAAGAGTTTACAAAGAAAAGGCACAAAAATCTATTCATCTCCTATCTTCTTGTACTACCAAAAGAAAGAAAAACATACTGTCTCCCATAGGAGTTCAGCACACTTAGCCGCCTCACCCAGCGGCTAAGTGGCAGGGCCAGCAGGCTCACGAGGGTTTCTGACCTCCTATGACTGAGGGATTACCACCATGGAGCCCATAAGCAACCAGACCCAGAGGGAGGATCCAGCCTCCCACCCAGGATGGACATGCAGCCAGTCAGGACTCAGCCCTCTGGACTCCCATTCAAGTGCTTGTCCGTCTGGACCCCATAAATACCCGTGCCCAGTCTACAGCACTACTCCTGTGGCCTCGGCACCTCCAGCCCAGGGTTTACCCAGGGAGATGGAGAGCCCATGCCGAGAGCACCTCCAAGTTCAGATGGGACCAGAAAGGCCAGCGACATGTCCTTCTGAGACTGAGTCTATTGTGCTCCTAACTGGGTGAGCCAAGCACAGGGCCTGGTCTCTCTGGAAATATTGGTGAATGCCTGCCTGGCAGGGATGGCATAACAGCACTGCTGTGCGGTAGATGATGCCCTCACTGTTAGCAACACGAGGAGACTATAGTCGGAGAGGGTCACGCAGCGCTAAATGGCAGGGCTGCAAGATGAATTCAGGACTCTCCAGTTCCTAAGGTTGGCCCTTTCCCCCACGCCATACTCTCAGCATAGCTCCTAACCACGTGGGTCACTGATTTGGGCTCCAGAGGAACAAAAACTGGGTTCTGAAACCAGACACCCAAAGCTGTACCCCTGACAACCTCTGTGACCTTAGGCAAATTACCTGTCATCTCTGTGCCTCACTTTCCTTATCTATAAGGGAGAGCGTTTATCCACTTCATGGGGCATTCAGATAATTAAACAAGGCCATCCATATAAAATGCTCAGTAAATGCTGTTCAAAAAACAGACAAACAAGACTTTATCCCATTACAATGGATTTAGTTAAGCCCTTGTTTTCCTGGAGTAGAATGAAGGTTCCCCCAAAGCCTCATCGGCTATTGAGTTTTAATAAGTCTTAAATACAGACTTGGCAAATTCAGAGGAGAGAAAACATCGCGGAGACTTGTCTCTCTGAGAGTGATGTCATCCAAATTAGATGACTCCAGGTTCTTAGAATCTTGGAGCTGTCCAACCTCGTCCACTTAGAAAGCAGGAGAATGAGACCAGGAGAAGGCATCTGCTAGGAGGCCACGGGCACTCAGGGCAGAGTTGGGCAAGGACTCAGGTGTCCTCATTTACTATCCTGGGGTCTGCAGCCCCAGGTGGGCCCACTGGGAGATAAAAAGGTCCTTCCCCATCTGCCAACCAGCAACGAATGCTACCACCCTGCACCGGAGCCCCTCATGAGGTTACTGCAGGGGAGACCCAGCCAGACTGCACAGGAGAAATAATTAAGCAGGAAAGCCGGGGCCCCTGCTGCCACCCTCGTCCCATGGAACCAGGGGGCTGAAGCCCAAGCCATCGCTACCTGAAGCCGAAGCCACATTGCCAGAGACCCGAAAAAAGAATCAAAAGGCACCAAAGGCTATGGCTGCATTATTTATAAGGACCATTTCTGCCATCTTACGCCCGAGTGCATGACACATAAGAACCTGTTTGAGTCAACCCTGCCAGCAGCAGAGAGCCCCAAAATATCCCACCCAGAATGTCTGGATTCATCCTCCAAGCATTTTTGGAACTCCTACTTCACTGGGTGGGGGAGTGGCGGGGGCTAGGATTTTCAGCCCAAGAATTGAAAGCTCAGAGAGCAAGATAGAAGTTTCCTCTCTTAGCTGTGACTTTGCACCCCCTCCCAATGTGTCACCTACGTTTGTTGCTCACCCTGAAGCCTGAGCAGTTCACAAAATAGATCAGTTCCTTTGAGCCCTTGCTCAAAACCCTCCCACTGATCCCATGTCACTCAGAGTAAAAGCCCAGGCTCCTGAGGGAGGGTCAGCTTCCTCCTCAACTCGTGGTCACCTCTCCTCCAGCCTCACTGGCCTCCTGGCTATTCACTGATCGCGACTCAAGGCCTTCGCACATGCAATTCCCTCTGTCAGGAACACCCTTCCTGCAGACGTTTGCACGGCTCCCTCCTTTCCTTCAGGTCTCTGCTCAAATGTTCCCCCATGAGAAAGGCCATCCCTGACCACCTCCTCTGGAGAGCCCTTCCCAGCACTCTGCACCTCCTTTCCTTTATTTTCCTCCTAGTACTTGTCACTTCTAATATATATTTATTGCTTATTTATCTGTCTCCCAACCAGACTGTATGCTTCATGACAGCATGTAAGCAGGGATGTTACTTTGTTCCCTTCTCAATTTGCAATTCCTGGAACAGTGTCTAGCACATAGTAGATGCTCAGTAAATATTTGTGGAAGGGGAAAAGAAAAGAATGGAAGGAGGGAGACAGGTCAGGAGGAGAGTACAGGAGGGAAAGAAGAGGAAGAAAGGACAGAAGGGAGAAAATTTTCTTCTACAAACTGGCAGAAAGGGTCCATCCTGGCCCCTGCTATCAACTAAAACTTCCTGAAGTACAAGTTCAAACAAGACCCTCCAACAAGACCCTCCTAGCTCATAAATCATCTACAGCTCCCCACTGTCTGATGGAGCGAACACTGCAGCCCGGCATCCACAGCCCTGCACGAGCTAGAACTCAAGGAATTTTCCTGCCTCATCTCCTTCTCCTACACGCATCTGACCCCAAGCCTTGTTCCCAAGGACTCTGCTGAAGCGCATGGCCCCCTACCACTGCCCTTTGTGAATCAGGGTTGAGGCCACCCTTCACATCCTGATGGAGGGATATGAATCCGGCTTCTCCGTGGACTGCTTGTGGGACCTTAGAGGGAGCTGCATCAGGTCCCTGGGCTTCTGGTTCCTCATCCATCAAGTGAAGGAGATCATGCTTCTCCCTCTTAGGGCTGTCCTGAAGAGTGGAGGAGGAGATGCTTGGGGAGCACTCAGGACAGTGCCCAGCACAGAGGCTTTTCAACCTCAACAGCAGCACCATTATAGGCTGGCTACTTGTGTGTAGTGGGGACCAGCCTGTGCATTGCAGAGAGCTGAGCAGCACCCCTGGCCTCTTCCCACTAGATGCCAGTAGCACCTACCAACACTGTCTCCAGACACTGCCGAATGTCTCCTGGGGTAGGGCTGTCAGATTTGGCAATACATACTGAAACTAAAAGATTGTTTATCTGAAATACAAATTAAACTGTGTGACCTGTATGTTATTTGGCCATCCTCCCTGGGGGGCAAAATTAAGACCCTTCATTAAGAACCACTGGGCTAAGTGGAACCACCACAGGGTCCCAGTAGTAAGGTCAGTTGTTTCTCTCCCCTTCCTCCAACCTTCTTAGCATGCCTCACCCACTTCCCCCATGCCATCACCCGCCATCCAAGGGCTGGGGAGCTCAGCTGGTGTGAGGATGGCTCCTCTGCAGGGCTAAAATAGCTTCCTCTCAGGCTGCCTGCCTCCTTCCTGGGGTCTGTCCTCGGCCTGCAAGCCCCCGCCCTCCTCCCCTCCAATTAAGAGGCCTCCCAGGCCCAGCCTGGAGGCAGGAAAACAAGGCAGTTAGTCACTTTGCTTCCGTTATCAACTCAGTGTGTCACGTGGCTGGCTCCTTTAATGGCAGTCGTCATGGCAACGGGAAGCCAGTCCCTGCTCTCTGTGGGAACCAAAACAAAATTAAGAGATGGAGGCAGGGAGGGAAAAGGAGCAGAGGGTGAAGCGAGCCAGGAAGGAGCCAGGATAGAGCTAGCTGGATTTAACTAGAGGGAATCTTGCTGAGGCCACCCTGTCTCCAGCTTTCCTGTGGTGTCACTGGGGAGACAGAAAGAATAAGATGCCTGCCCTGGAAAAGCTCAGACTAACCCACGAGGTGGGTGTTTTCACATGCTGTGTCCTGACAGTTGAGTAATGTTCATCCCCATTATGAATAAACTGAAACCCAGACACTTGTGAAGGCAAAGACAGATGCTTGTCCGAAACTGTGCAATTTATAAGCAATCGATCTCAGCTCTACCCTCTTCTTTCCCTGTTCCTCACGTCCTCCCCGCTGCTTTTATAATAGGATTGGTGCTCTGTCACCACTGTTCTCCTTTCTCTCAGCACTCTAGCCACCTGAGTCCTCCCACTCCTCAAGTTCGCGGTGCTCCCTCCAGCCACAAAGTCTTTGCATATGTGGTTTGCTCTGCCAGGAATGGTTTTCCTCTGTCTCTTCCCACACCATATCCTCACTTAGAAGGCCTCCTCATCCTTCACACATCTTCTTATACATCACTTCCTCTGGGAAGCTCTCGTGGGCACCTGCAAGCAGTGACTTCTCCGTTATGTGTTCTTGCGGTGCCAAGTTCCTCTCCTTCAGATCTCAGTGCACAGCCTGTAATTACCTTTTTAATTACACTCAGCATGTCTGTCAGGGTCTGTCTTACCGTACTGGAATATCATCCCCAAGAGGGCAGGGCCTAGCTTGTTCACTGCTCTATCCCCAGAGCCCAGCCCAATGCCTGGCACACAGATGCCCCTCAGTAAATAAATGCACAGGCATTTGAAGCCGGCTCTGGCTGAGCCCAAAGCTCCCTCTTGACCGGCTTCATGGTGCTGGGTCACACTGGCTCCCCACATCCGCACTGGACAGAGCGCCTCCAGCCCCACAGCCCCTACTGGCCTTTGTGGCTTCAGTGGCTCAGACACAGCTTTCAGATCTGCCTGGCTTATCTACAGAAACTGACTGTTAAGCCTCTCCCAGAAAGATGGATGGGAAGCCCCTCTGGGCAGGGCTGTGACAGGAAGGGATGTGGCTCCTCTGAACCAAGGGAGAAGGAAGACCTGACTTGACTCTCAGATTTTTATGTAAAGAGATTCCCTTCACCATTCCAGTGAAGGCTGGCTCTCTGATACTTGGGGGAGATGCTCCCCAAAGAGGTGGGCCAAGGAAGGAAAGGAGAGAGGTCTGCTTTGGGGGGCACGGACTTGTCGCCATGCCCTTAAGGGCACCCATGTTGAACAGGGGCCTCAGAGACAGAAGACTTGAACTTGTTCCCCTTCACTGGTCTATGTCCTTGAAACAGCACTAACTCTCTCTAGGCCAGTTTTCTCTTCTGTACAGTGGAAATTATACCACCCACACATGCCAAGGTGGTAGCGCTGTGTAGATGTGGAGAAGGGCATGTTTGTGATCGGTGAGGTCAAGAGCCTGGCTCTTACGGAAGTCCCCTGCTGCATCCCTTCTGGGCTGTGTGCTCCTGAGCAACGCACGCTTTTTCTCAGAGCCTCAGTTTCCTTATCTGAAAAATGGGGTCAACCTCACTCACTTTATAAAGTTACTGTGCACACAGCGTAGGGCACAGAGTAGCCCCCAGTAAACTGAAGCTCTGATTACTAAAATAATGTGCCCCAAGAAACAGAAAATTCAGAAAAGGCCACCAACTTGTGACTGTTAAGTCCTGCCTTCTGATTGGTCAATGGGTACTTAAGGCCCTTTGTCCAAACCTGTCCCCTGTCCCTGCCCTGAACCCCTCGGGCACCAAGCAGGATGCCAAGACGTTCCTCTAAGCAGGAGATGGACTCAGCCCCAGCCAGGCAGAAAGCTCATTCTGAGCCCCAAACTCTGCTGCTCCCAGGAGAGAGGATGCAAGAAGACCGCTGGCCACCAGGGGCAAAGTGTACCCCACAGCCTGGTCAATAACCCAAGCTAGACTGATATGATGGGACCTCCAAGGACAATGCTTCCTTCTCCAGATGTGGAAACTGAGTCCTTGAGAGGGAAAGGGACTTGTCCAGTGCACCAAGGGAACTGGTGGCAGAGCTGGGACCAGGGCCCTGGTTGGAGCCCTGCCCAGAGGCGGGATGCACTGCCCTCCCCACATGCCTTACTGACATGCTCTTCTACCTGCAAGCCCCCCACCTCCATGGAACCAGCCAACCATTCCCTTAAAACACAACCATTCCAGGTGAAAACATCTGGGGAGCACATACTACATGTAGGTTTGGCTAAACAATGACTAAAAAGACTGCAAGTTTTTAACCTGAAGGCTTTGGGGTGGGGGTCTATAACACTCCTTTCCACAAAATAGTCCTCGGAATGCTGTGGGTCTGTAGGTTTTGTTGGGAAGAGGGACTAAACAGAGCTCTCTTCAGGTCCCCACAGGGATCTCCATGAGGGCTGAGCTGAAAAGTTCTGGGCCTTTCTGAAGATTCCACGTATCCTCTATTTCTCTTTATTCAGAAAGGCCAGGATGTGCAACCAGCCCCGGAGCTGACTCTTGAAACACGGGACATGCCACAAGCAGAGGCATACACACAGACACACACCCACACTCCCTGAGGAGGAAAGGGGGCCTTCAGGGCTGCCCTTGGTGGCGCTCTGCCACCAAGTGGGGAGGGGCTTCTTGGTGCTCAGTGCTGATGCCAGATGCTGACACCCCAAACACACACAGAGGCCCAGGAATCAGGCCAGACCCCAAGGTCTGTGGCCATTCCAGATCTCAGGCTGAGGACTCAAGCTATACACTGAGGACTCAAGATACCAGCTCAGCAGCAATGGGTTCCCAGGTTGAGGGATGTGGGGGAGAGGAGGAGAGCAATCTATACACCGTCACAGCCTCACTCGTTCACACATCGACTCATGCATCTCACGTCACACACACAGATACACGGATACAGACACACACAGTCACAGTCTCACTCATTCAGATTCCTGCATCACACAGATAAACGTCATACAAAAAGAGAAACACAGACACACAGAAACATGCACACACAATAAAGATATACGGATATCTCCAGACAAATGCACAGACATTCTCAGATACACACACTCACAGCCACATATCCTCACCCACACAGGCATGTTCATGCATGTACGCATGTACACACGTACATGTACACACACACACACACACACACACACACACACACACACACGGTCCAGGCATCTGAACGCTTCCCCAGGCACCCATCCCTACAAATTCTTCCCCTCTTCAGGAAGTCATGGGCTATTAACTCTAAAGGTTAGAACGGGCTCCCCACTGGCCCCAAGAGAGAGGGGACGGAGGGGCAGCTGACCCCTGTTTCTCACCCTCCTATGCTGAGTGGGGTGGGGTGGACAACGAGGGGCCCAAAGGCCACAAGAGTAGGGGCATATGCCCACACATGGAGTACAAATGGAGTAACCCGCTGACGCTCCTAGGATGGCTCCAAGGAATGAGAATTGGGGTGGGGGTAGGTTTTATTTCCCCAAAGGGAATCTTCCCCCTCTCCTGAAGTCGGGTCCTCCTTCTGCAGCCCCATCCAGCTCCCCAACCCTGAGCCCTGTCAGCCCCCTAGGTGCCTGTCTCATCTTAGTGAGACCCACCCACCTGCTTCTCCACGAGAGGGGATTCTGCCCAGACACAGGTAGATGTGCCCCACACCTGGATGGCCCTCGCGCCGCATCCGCCCATGCACACAGCAGAAAAACATCCAGAGGCCCCCACTCCCAAACTCACCTGCCTCCAGCCCTGTGGGGGGTAAGTACCAACCCAGGTGAGCCCCACATCCGAGATGGCCACCCTGCCGCCAGGGGCCACCCCTCCTTTAAGACTCTCCCCGGGGGGCTGCGGCGGCCTATTCCTCCGAGGGTCGCGCTCCCTGGCCCCTCTCCCTCCCCCTCCCCCGCCCCGCCACCTACCTCCTTCTTGACGGTGCGCAGCAGCCTCTGCCTGGTCTCCGCCTCTGTGGGACAAGATGGGACAGCTGCCGGTTAGCGGAGGGCTGGAGCCGGGGCCCGGGGCTGCCCTCCCGCCTCCCCCGTGCCCAGCGTCCCCTCACCCCCGGGGCCCGAAGCCATGGCTGGGCGCGCGGCGTCTAGAGTCCTGAGCGGTGGCTGCTGCCGGTCGCTCAGCTCCCGGGCTGCGGCCGCGGCGGGGCGGGGCCGGCGCCGAGTGACGTCGGGAGCCGCCGCGCGCGCGGCCCCGCCCCTCCGGAAAGCCGGCGCTGGGCCTCCCAGGCCCCGCCGCGCGACGGGCGTCGCAGCCGGACGCGCACCCTGGCTCCCGCACCTGCAGCGCCTTAACCTCCCAAAGAACTCCCGACCCTCCTGCCCAACGCCCCAGGTCCCACCTCCCTCCTATGGGACGGAGGAGGACAGCATCATTTATTCCGTGTCTGCTTTGTGCCAGGCTCTCTAGGAAGTGGCGGGAGATGGTGGGACACGCTCTCCCAGCCTCGGTTTTCTCATCTTTATTAAAACGAATATAATATGATTACCTCATGGGAATGATATGCTTAAAGGAGATATTGAATGTAAAGCACTTAACACAGACCCAGGAAAAATAGGCCAGCTCCCATAAAAGGTTAGTGCCGCTGCTATTTTTAATTTTTCTATTGTTATTGTTATTGCTGAGAGTTTTACAAGATATACTGGCTGTCCATCCAGGAGGGGTCAGGCCCTACGTGGCTCCCTTCCCCCCACACATCGGTCATTTGGAGACTGGGGCCTTCCCAGGAGCCTCTCCCCAGTGGGGGACTCCTGTTAGCCGGTTCTCCAGGGCTGGGCAGACAATGGGCTCTGCTGGACCAAGGCTTGGTCCACTAGGTTTTGGACTGCATCTGTCTACCCAGAATGCAACTCAGGTAAACAGATATTTATTGAACTCCTACTATGTGCCAGATGACTGTGCTGGGGACACTTGAAGTAAGCAAGACAGATAAAAAGCCCTGCTCTGTGAAGCCTAGGAGGCAGACAGCAAAATCAGTAAATGATATACAATAGTGAGTTGGAAGATTCTGGAGAAAAATAAACTAGGCAAGGGGTCAGACAGGGAGGGCCAGATGGGTGGGATTTGTATTTTGAGGTAGGGTGGTTGAGAGAGGCCCCACTGAGAAGGTAACATTTGAGCAAAGAGGAAAAGGAGTAGGCTGTGGGGGCTCCTTGAAGAAGAGCATTCCAGGCAAAAGGGAACAGCAAGTGCAAAGGCCCTGGGGTGGGAATGTGCCCACCAAGTTTAACAAGTAGCAAGGAGGCCAGTGGGACTGGAGTGACATAAGCAAGGAGGATAGTGGTCAGCCAAGGTCCTGTAAGGCCTTGAAGTCCACTTTAAGGACTTGCCTTCCTGCCCCTGAAGGCCCCCTGGTTTTCGGTCCTCATTTCAGAAGGACTGAGGACAGCTCAGAGTATGCCCTCTCCATGCAGCAGTGGATCCAGGGCCCCTTCTTTCCATTTGTCAGTGTCAAGGGTCTTTGGCCAGAAGCCACAGAAGCCAACTTTGGCTAACGTAGACAAAAGGGAATAAACTGCAAGGCTGATGGGCATTCCCAGAGTCCATGGGAGGCTGGAGAACTAGGAAACGGGATGAAACCAAGGCAGCTCTGGAAAGCCAGAAAGGGAGAGTCTTGGGAATAGTCACCTGGCAAAGGCAGCACGGTTAGGGAGCCACCACCCAGGTGAAAGGCGCACCGTCTGTGTGAGGTTTTCATTCCAGGGACAGTGCATCCAACTGGTCTGGCTTGGGACACAGCCCTGCTCCTTGCTGGGGGAGGGGCTTCTCAGTCACAACCCCACCACCTACTAGCTTCAGTGAGAGTATGGTGAGACTCCAGGAGCCCAGAGGATGCAAAATAGTTGCTTGGTAGCAAAAATAAGAATAAGAATAACTGTATATTAGAACCAAATATTGAGAACATACTATGTGCCAGCCACTGCACTCAGGGCTTTGGGCTTTGCTTGCTACCTTATTGACCCCAGGATTTTTTGTCATAGAGAAGGACCAAGCCCTCTTTGTCCAAGCTCACACAGCAAGTAGGCAGCCGCCAGAATTCTGATCTTAAGGCCCAAGAGATGGATCCAGTGGTTCTCTGTCTGGACTGCACCCCTATGGTAACTGGGGTACTTTAGAAAAGTAAGGTGCCTAAAGCCTCACTCTGGGGAGCCATTTTTCAAAATCCACATCTTTCCATTCTCTGCCAAGAACCATGCCTGGGAAGTTGACCTTGTCGGGTCCTTCCTTGAAAACCTGGAGCTTTTCTTCCAAGATAAAGGACTTGATCATATTTGGTTTAATAGCAAAACGAAGGTGGGCACGGAAGGCACCAGGGCTTGCTTCTGTTTCTGAACCTGGAGCTTGGCTCCCTCTGCTGCACGCACCACTAGGGGCACCTAAGATCAGCATGGAAAGAGCTAGACTCTCCCTGAGGCAAGAGCAGAAAAACTTTCCTGGGTAGAAAAGCCTTCCTCAGGGTCTGAGAATTCCTTGGTCTGACCCATACTATCTAGACCATCCCTCTGACCAATGGAGCAGCTGCCAGAACCAGTAAAAAAGCCTTTCTCCTGCAATGTCCCTTCAGCTCCCTCTACCGAGAAAGCTCAGCAAGGTCCAGTTTATTGTGGACGAGCAAGCATGAAAGACTGAATTTGGAGATGAGAGGCAATCCACAGATAACTGGGACAACGCATGACCTCACAGTTCACAACACAATAATAGTGATGATGGCTATAATTTGTTGAGCCCTTAAAAGTCTGGCACTGTGCTATCAACTTCCCACATATTATCTCACTCAATTCACCAAACAGCCCCATTGTCTAGGTTCCTCCCATCATTTACATTTTATAGTGAAGGCTGAGAGAAGTTAAATAGCTTAACCACAGACATGTCGCTAGAACTTGAGAGAGGCTGGATTCAAACCAAGGCTCTGAACCAACTTACTATACAGAGAAATCCTAGTTAACTGTGTGATGTTTCCTGTGCAGCAGATGCTCTTTATAGCCATAATGGTTCATTTTGTGTGTCACTGTGACTGGGCCATGGGGTGCCCAGATATGTGGTGATAATTGTTCTGGGTGTGTCTGTGAGGGTATATCTGGGTGAGATTAACATTTGAGTAAAGCAGGTTATCCTCCCTGCTGTGGGTGGGCCCTATCTAATCAATTGATGGCCTGAATAGAACAAAGAAAGCTGAGTAAGAGCCTGACTGTGTGAGCTCATGTCCAGCCTGAGGGTCAATAGGTGGTCACACCCTCGCCCTCTTGATGACCTCTTCCAACAGAGTCTTATTGACCTGGTTTTCATGGTCATTTTTACTGCAAGGGGTGCTGGACAATTGAGTATCTGCCACAGGGGAAAAATATTTTACTGATTAGATTTAATTATTTTATGTTCAGCATGTGGGGATGGTCCACCTCTGCATAAAATGCAGAAATGAAAATTTGGGGAACATACAAAGATCTCATGCCAGGCCAGCCACCTAATTGATTAACATTAGCTCTCATGGGGCTCCTGCTAGTTACTTACAGACTTCAGACATTACCCAGGTCCCCAGAGGGAGCCCAAGCGGAGCAAAGTCAACATGGCAGACAGTGAGTGGTGACTGTAGCCACAGGTAAGTTTATGAGTCTCCTCTTTGGGGACACCAGGTATTGGGGCATGGAGCTTTTTACAGAATGGATGGCGAGGCTGTGTGAGCAGGTGAAGAGTAGTAATGGTGGTTTAATGTGAATGTCACTTCACAGGCTACAGAGCCCTGGTGACATCTGGGTCGTGGTGAGTAGGATCTGTGGCCCCTGAGTTGTGAAGCCATGGAGCAAGGTATGAAGATGGGAGGCTCCAGGGAATTTTAAGAGGAAGACTGACAGTTCCCTTTGACGGATGGTCCTGGTGGGTAGCACGTTGATGGATGAGATGACCTCACCATAATAAATTTCCAAGTCTAACATTGAGGCAAAAATCAATCTCACTTCCTCCTATAAATAGATAATAACTGCTAATCTCACCTTTACTTTACTTGATTTCACTTAAACAAGGCTGGATATTTTTTTCCTGATTTTTCCCAGGTAACTGTCATTCATTCATTCTATTACTCAACAAGTTTTTTTGTTTGTTTGTTTGTTTTTAAGATTTTTATTGGGGAATTGGGGGGATGGGAACAGTGATGCGGAATTGGGGGAAGAGGAACAGACAAGTTGCTGTCGTTTTGTTCTTCAGTCTAGTTGTGGAGGACGTTGCTTCACTGGCCCAAGTTGGCACCATCATTGCGCTCTTCCCGGGTGATGCAGATCAGTCGCCAGCTTCTGGACGGCCGCTCACTGTGGCTGCTGGCCGCTCACGCTGGCTGCTGGCTACACACGGTAGCCCATGGCAACCCACTGCCACAGGGGCTGCAGCCTACGCCGTCGGACTCACGGCAGCCCAGCTCCAGGTTGAGCTGTTGTTCAGCATCTTAGCTGTGGAGGTCAGTGTCACTGGGCCTCATATGTGGGATCCGAACTGGGGTCCTCTGGCGTCCCAAGCCAGCTCTTAACCATCGCGCCACTTAGTCGGCCCTCAACAAGTCTTTATTGAGAGCGCACTGTGTACTCAGCATCAGTGATATGGTGTGGATAAGTCATATGACATCATTTTTCTCATGGAGGTAACATTTGAGCTAGAGGGAGACAGACAATAAGCAAGTGATAGAATCAATACAATAGAGATTATGATCAATGCTATGGAGCATGCAAACTGGTTGTGGTGATAGTGAATGTCCATGGGGTGGGGACCCCAAGGAGAAGAGAAGGGGCCAGTCAGGCTTATGGAAGGGTGTGTGAGGAGGTGACAGCATGGCTGGAACATGAATGAAGAGGGTGGCAGTCCAGCCAAGACTTGGAGGAAGATCATTCCAGGCACATGGAAGAGTAGGTGCAAAGGCCCTGGGGTGGGCGTGAGCATGCCTAGACAAAGAGGAGAAAGGATGTAGTAGAGACTGAAACACAGTGGATAGATACGTCATGCCCCTCCAGTCCATAACTCCCTAAAGAAAACCAGAAGAGTGTTGATTTCCCTCCTACAATCTCATCCCACATTCTATCTATCAGCAAGTCTTTTGTATTTCTTATGATAGCATTCATATAACATTCACTATTTTAAAGTGGGTAATTCAGTGGCATTAATTACATTCACATTATGTGAAAGCATCACCACTATCTACTTCTAGTACATTTTCTCACCTCAAAAGGAAACCCTGGGGTGGCCAGTTAGCTCAGTTGATTAGAGCACAGTGCTCACAACACCAAGGTTACTGGTTCCATCCCCACATGAGCCGCTGAGCTGCGCCCTCACAAGTAGATTGAAACAACTACTCAACTTGCAGCTGATTGGTCCTGGAAAAAACACACTGTTCCCCCCCCCAAAAAAAAAAAACCAGACCAAAAGATGCAGCACAACAGCATTTTTTGTGATTTTTGTTTTTAAAAAAGGAAACTCTAAGTAGTTATTTCCCATTTTGCACTCCCCCTCAGCCCCTGGCAACCACTAATCTGCTTTCTGTCTCTATGAGTTTGCCTATCCTGTACATTCCATGTAAATGAAATGATACAACGTGTCGCCTTTGTGTCTCCTTTGTGTCTGGCTTCTTTCATACACCATGATATTTTTGAGATTCATCCATATTGTAGTATGTATTGGTACTTTATTCCTTATTAATATTCTATTGTTTAATATTCCATTGTGTGGACAGACTACATTTGGTTTATCCATTCATCAATTGATGGACATTTGGATTGCTTCTACCTTTTGGCTGTTATGAATATGCTGCTGTGAACATTTGTGTACAAGTTTTTGTGTGGACATATATTTTTACTTAACTTAGTTATGTACCTAGGACTAGAATTGCTGGGTGTCACACACTGAATGTTTGTCCCCGACCCTGCCCCAAATTCATATCTTGACACCTAATCCCCCATATGATGGTATTTGAAGGTAATACCTTTGGGAGATGATTAGGTCATGAGGATGGAGCCCACGTGAGTGGGATTAGTGCCTTCAAAAAGAGACTCCATGGGCCAGCCAGATGGCTCAGTTGGTTAGAGCGTATGCTCTTAACAAGGTTGCCAGTTCAACTCCCACATGAGATGGTGGACTGCACCCCCACAACTAGATTGAAAGTGGCAACTGGACTTGGAGCTGAGCTTGTGCCTTCTGCAACTAAGATTGAAGGATGACAACTTGACTTGGAGCTGATGGGTCCTGGAAAAACACAATGTTCCCCTTCCCCAATTCCCCAATAAAATCCTTTTTAAAAAAAGAGAGACCCTAGAAAGTTCCCTTGCTCCTCTGCCATGTGTGGACACAGCAAGAAGACTCATCTATGAACCAGGAAGTGGGTCCTCAGCAGACACAGAACCTGCCAGTGCCTTGATCTTGGACTTCCCAGCCTCCAGAACAGTGAGAAATTAATTTCTGTTGTTTCTAAGCCACCTAGTCTAGGGTACTTAGTTATAGCAGCCCAAACTAAGATACAAGTCACACAGTAGCTCTCTGTTCAACATTCTGAGGGACCTCAATTCTTTGCCATAGTGCTGCCCCATGTTGCATTTCTACCAGCAATACACGAGGATTTCAATGTTTCCACATCCTTGCCAACACTTAGTATTTTTTAAATTATAGTGATCCAAGTGGGTGAGAAATGGTCTCTTGCTGTGATTTTGATTTGCATTTCCTTAATGAGTAATGATGTTGAACAGCTTTTCATATGCTTGTGAGCCATTTGTACAACTTCTTTGAAGATGTTCTATTCCAATCCTTTGCTCGTTTTTAAATTGGATCATCTTTTTGTTGGCGAGTTGTATGAATTCTTTCTGTATTCTGGATACTAGGCTCTTGTGACATACGAGTATATGATTTGCATATGTTTTCTCCCATTCTGGGCTGTCTTTTCTATGTTTTGATAATGGCCTATGGATAGTGTACAAAAGTTTAAAATTTTTATGAAGTCAAATTTTTGTATTTTGTTGTTGTTGTGTTGCTTTGTGCATTTGGTGACATGTGTAGGTTATGACTATGCCCCATGCTTTCTTCTAAGAGTTGTATGGTTATAGCGCTTACATTTAGGTCTCCAATCAATTTTGAGTGAATTTGTGTATATGGTGTGAGGTAAGGGTTCAACATCATTTGCAGTTGTCTCAGGACCATTTGTTCAAGAGACTATTGTTTCCTCATTGAATGGTCTTGGAAGCCTCTTGAAAATCAATTGATCATAGATATGTAGGCTTATTTATGGGCCCTCCATTGTATTCAGTTATATCCTAATTCCAGTACCTTATTTTGATTACTGTACGGAAGTGTAAATCTTCCAATTTTGTTTTTCTTTTTCAAGATTGTCTTGACTATTTGGTGACTCTTGATAATCCATATGAATTCTGCTATCAGCTTTTCCATTTCTGCAAAAATGGCTGTTGGGATGTTCACAGGGGTTGCATTGAATCTGTAGATAGTTTGGGGAGTACTGCCAAAGTTTATAAATTGCTTTCACAGTCATCACTTGATCCTCACTCACAATGACCTTGTGAGGTGAATGTTGCAGGCAGTGTGTTTCCCATTTGACACATAGGGAAATTGAGGTCAATGAGATGGAATAAACAAGCCTAAGACTAAGAGCTGACTGGTAGGAAGAAGCAAATCCAGGGAGGTCATGAAAGGCAGAAGGAATAAGCACATGAAGAGCTCACAGGTGACAAGCAGTATGATACATTTGGGGAACTGCATGTTCTTCAGTAAAGACTTGAATATTGGGGTATAGAATATTGGGGTGTCTGAGGGAGAAGTGGAGTCCACTAGGGGAGGCAGCACCATGTAGCTTTTAAGACCATAGTCTCTGGTCAGATATATAAAAGATCGAATTTCAGCTCAGCCACTTACAAGCTGTGTAACCTTGATGATGACCCTTAACCTTCCAGAGCCTCGGTTTCCTCATCTGTAAAATTGGGGGCAATGTTATCAATCTAAACTTGTTGAGAATGAAATGGATACCGAGTGCTATTCCTGGCACATAGAAAATGCTCAAGAAAGAAGAGTCTCTGGTTTCCAGACTTCAAAATCTGATTGGCTTATCCCAGCCAATGAATTGATTCTATCCTGAGTCAGGGGACTCTGTCTTCTCCAATCAGCTGTCACCAGAGGACTGAAGTTATTTGGTATGAACATTGTTATTGGAGGGATTGAGGAAGGCAAGCAGAATGGAGAGTATAGAGCTCGGGTCTGTGCTTAGGGGTGAGGCCTAGAGAAGGTGGGAGAGAAAAGCATTTTTTGATGATCTATGAGAGCTGCAGGGTGTTCCTGCTAAGATTGTCCTGGTTCCTGTTCCATAGCCATTGTGCCCTGAACAGCATTCTTATCCTCTAAGGCTCAGTTTTCTCATCTCTAAAATGGGAGAGGTGTGAATTCTACTTGTATACCTATGAGGTATAATAAAAAATATGATGAATGTTTAAATTAAAAAAAGTGTTACAGTAAAAGACACATTGCCATTAATCCCCCTCAAAATACTCCCCCTCGCTTCGAACACACTTACCTCATCGTTCTTGCTACTTTCTGAAGCAGTCCTGGAAGTCCTCTTTCCTGAGTGTCTTTAGTTGCGCTGTTGTGGCTGCCTCAGTGTCCTGAATAGATTCAAAAGGTTTTCCTTTCATGGTCATTTTGACTTTGTGGAAGAGCCAGAAGTTGCACGGTGTCAGATCCAGTGAATAAGGTGGCTGAGGACACACCGTATGTTTTTATTTGACAGAAATTGCTGTACCAGAAGCGATGTGTGACACGGAGCGTTGTCACGATGGAGGATGATTTACAGCACACTTTAAATTACACCGTCTCTCAACCATTGCTCACACCCGACTGACTGCACCAAACAAGTTTAAACTTGTCACACACTGCTACTAAGGTTTGATGTGTGGCTTCCCATGTTGAAGATCCTTGCCTTTCTGTTGGATGGCACTAGGCAGCAGCATTCACTGTATTTTTGATCATACCTCATATTTCTCAGTGCAGCTTTGAGGATAAGAATCAAATGGCACTGTGTTTATAGAGACTCTTGTACATTCCATATAAGTATACAGGATTGTTCATTTACTGAGGAAATGACAGAACTGTTTTACTGAGCTGCTGAAGCAGATCTTAGTCAAGCCTCTTGGGCAGAAAAGACACTCCCTCTGAGTCACTTACATTGATGAAAAGATATAGGGGGAAACTGGTAGAAAAAAAGTTCAGGGATCATGGGCCTTGAGTTGTGAGAATCACTTATTGTCAAAACCTCTGACCTAGTGCTCCCCCCACCCCCACACCCCTGCTTGTAGAGCAAAAGAGAGACAAATGGCCAATAAGCATACAAAAAGATGGTCAACATCTCTGATAATGAGGGGAAATGCAGATCAAAAGCACAATGAAGGATTCCCTCCTAACCATTAGGATGGCTACAATGTAGGTTGTGTATGTACCAGGTTTTTTATTCATCCATTCATCTGTTGATGGACATTTATGTTGTTTCTGCCTCTTGGCTATTGTGAATAATGCTTCAATGAACATGGGTGTGCAACAAGATATTGGTTTCAATTCTTTTGGATATATGCCCAAATACATATGAACACACATTACATAAATACAACTGAGATTGCTAGACATATGGTAAATCTATTCTTAATTTATTGAGGAACCTCCATCCTGTTTGCCATAACAGCTGCACCAGTTCACATCCCCACCTACAACAGCACCTACTCCTATGCGTTCCAATTTCTCCACATCCTCTCCAATACTTATGGCCTGATCCTCAGGATAGACCCCTTCCTCCT
Source organism: Hipposideros armiger (assembly GCF_001890085.2). Classification (NCBI taxonomy): domain Eukaryota; kingdom Metazoa; phylum Chordata; class Mammalia; order Chiroptera; family Hipposideridae; genus Hipposideros; species Hipposideros armiger. Next base: position 31,921 of record NW_017732535.1, read on the forward strand.
GAGAGGTCTCATCATGACTTGGACTGTATTCTGTCCACTTATCTCTGGCACCCAAGTGGCCACCTCCAAGGGCTCAGCCAAGGCATCCACCCTGGCATCCCGATAGTCTCCAGCAGCTACGTTATTTCTGTGGACAATGACACGGCCCACAGTCACTGACCTTCAGAAGTCTCATGGGGCCCTTCATAATTGAATTGCCAACACCACACAAGGGTATTCTTAGTTGTACATTTATCGAGAGCCCATCTGACCATTTAGTATGGCCATTAATTATGGCTGAGGGATCTTTGAATACCCAGATGTCACCTTTAGGGAGAGAACCAAGCTGTTCTCTTCCTGCCATGTATACTGCTCTACATTTAGCCCACTGTGAGGACTTATCTAGTTCATCAACTCGTCTTACCATCCACAGGGTAAATGGCAGAGGACTTGGATGTGGAGCCTGCCATTTGATACGAGAACTCCCCAAAGAGAACTAAGCAGATTCTTCAACTCGGTGGGGAGAGACAAGGTTCAGAACACTCATCTCTGCCGTGGACAGCGCCTCAGGTGGTCCTGCCCGCAGTCTGAGAGGCAGACACCTCACCTGCTTGTCCTCTCCCAGTAATACCGCCACTTCTAACCTGTGTCATTTTATTTATTTATTTTTCTTAAAAAAAAAAGTATAGATATTTATTGAAAAAAATCCACACATAAGAACATGCAGTTCAAGCCTGTGTTGTTCAAAGGTCAACTGTAGGTACATAATAGTTCATCTAAAGTCTTTGTCTACTAAATTCAAAACCTGGGGTAGCTCAAGGATATTTTCTTTGGCTCTTTTTTTACTATGTGTGTTTTGCATACATCCCTGTTTCTTTGCATGGCTAGTAAATATTTTGTTGAAAATTAAATATTCTAGATCAGGGGTCAGCAAACTTTTGAAACGGAAGAGCGGCCAGGGGTCGGTCGGCAAACGGGCTCGCGTACTGTGGCTCGGAAGTAAAATTGAAAATGAAAATAAAACTATCATAGTTTCATTTGTAAAATTTTTAAAGGATATTATTCACGTAATGGTGATTATGTAAAAATATATTTATGGCTCTTGAATAATTTTTAAATTGTTGTGAGAGACAGGATTGGCTCTTCCAGAGGTTGGCAAATTTATTTATTTTTTTTTTAAAGATTTTTATTGGGGAATTGGGGGGATGGGAACAGTGCTGGGGAATTGGGGGAAGGGGAACAGACAAGTTGCTGTCGTTTTGTTCTT
>NW_017732535.1:33401-56331 GCF_001890085.2 Hipposideros armiger
CCAGGTTGAGCTGTTGTTCAGCATCTTAGCTGTAGAAGGCAGTGTCACTGGCCCTCATATGTGGGATCCGAACCGGGGCCCTCTGGCGTCCCAAGCGAGTTCTTAACCATCGCGCCACTCGGCCGGCCCGAGGTTGGCAAACTTTTGAGACCGAACGTACCCAAAGAGCTGCATGTGGCTTGCGAGCTGCACTTTGCTGACCCCTATTCTAGATAATACATGGTAACCACACTGGCATTTGATCCATCCCTCTGTTGAGTTTGCGGTTGTTTTCACTGTCGTTTGTTTAGCAATTTCTTAGACCAATTGTGTAGGTTCTGTATTCTCTGTCACTGAGTTCTCTTCTAGCTTTATTTTACTTTTAAGTTCTTTTAAAAATATTTTAGTCTGGGGTCCTAGGGGTCACTTCTGAGTCACTGTAATTTTAGTGGCCAGCTAAGAATCAGTCAGATTTCATGAAATACCTTGACTTTCTGTTTCTACCCCCTGCTAGCCTGTGTCATTTTATAATTTTATTGCATAGGCCCATCTTTCTTAGAATGGCCTTTGGCTATACCCAAGACATAATGGTTTCTTTATGCCTCCATAGAATGTGAGGTCCTTCGTCCCAATAGCATGCATGTCTAAGAGGTTGCATCTAGCCCTGGATTCGGAAAGTATTCTAGTCCCAAATTCCAGTGGGCATCTCTATTTAGGTGGCTGCATAGAATTCTGTCATCAACTCCAGCCTGTGTGCGTTTTAGTTGCAGGCACATCCATAGCATTTGAATCGGGGCTGGGGGTTCCATTGTCCTCTTAGAATACAGAACTCTTTACTATTGACTACAGAGGTGGGTTCAGGAGGTTGTAAGGGCTCCCATTGAGTTGGTCAAAGGATGGACTTGCCCAGCACTCAGCTGTGAGCTAGTGACAACAAGCTCTCCATTTATGAATCACCTGCTTTTTATTTACACTTTTAGGAACAGGTGATGGCACCGGAGCAAATCCCTCTTTCCAACCTTCCTCCTTGGAGTTTTACTGTGACCTTGGTGCTTTTGAAAACAACACTAACATAAACCCAAACCCAAGCTTCACTTTTGGTCTGTTAATGTTATCTTCTTCAATATATTATAATATATTGTGCATTGCTATCCAGGAATGCACAAAAGCTTCACCCACCCCTCCCAAGCCACTTAAAATTGTTTAACTAACTTATTTTGATACAATTCCAAACATGGAAAAGTTATAAGCCTAGCACAAGGGATCCCAGTGTATCCTTCACTGAGATTCTACAACTGTTAACACTTGCTGCATTAATTTTATCATCTCTATCTCTCTCCCTCCCTCCCTCGTTTCCTCCCTCTCTCTCTCCCTCCCTTTACAAAAAACAATTGCACACTTTTAATGTATACATCTTGATAAGATTGGATATATATGTATACGCCTGTGATACCATAACTACAACCACGGTACTAAACATATCCGTCATTTCCAAAATGTCGTTGTGTTCTTTTGTGGGGTTTTTTGTTTGTTTGTTTGTTTGTTGTAAGAACATTTCAGGTGAGATCTACTCTCAAACTCATAGAAGCAGAGTCAGGGGCAGTGTGAGGGAGGGTAAATTTATCAGGGAGGGAGAGAGTGATCAATGTGATTTTATGTAGGGTGGCCAGGGCAGGCCTCTTTCTAGACTGGCTCCATCAATTGGCAGATATGTGCTAATTATTCTCTTACAATCCTTTCCATCTCCCTTCTCTGTGATTATTTTTGCATTCTCTTTTCAGAGATTCTCTGTGATTTCTCCTTTTCGTCTTAATTTGGCTACATGGTGATTTGGCTATTGTATTGGTTTCTTAAAGAACCACTGCTTCATTTTATTTATCAGTTCTGTGTATTTTTTCACTTTCAGTGTCACCATTCTTTTCCATTGGTTGGCTTGGTTTAGTTTGGTGTGTGATTGTGTTTTCTCATTGCAGGTGTAAATAAATAAATATATACATAAATGTGTGTGTGTGTATCCAATATATTTATGATCATATTGTAAATATATCTATATCTATATATCTATATATATATATATCCAAATTGTATTTAGTTATATACTGCTTTTTTTTACCTGTGTATCCTCATTTTTCCAGCTTAAATACCATTTTTTTTTCCTCCCACTGCCTACCCTCCTTTCTTTGCCAGGAAGACCAGCAGTTTTTTCTGCATGTCCTTCAGAACTAATTATAATCAGATCTCTGCGGCATTTGGGATTGTTTATAATAATTACAAGGTAGTCAGACTTCCCATCAGATTCATTATTAATCACTCACCCATCCATTTATTCTCTCTTGACATATTCATTGAGCAGCTATTCTTTGCCAGGTACTATTGTATCCATTGGAGAAAGAGCAGGGAAAAGACAGGCAAAGCCCCTTGCTTGTGGTTCTTGTATTCTGTTAATGAAAGACCAACAACAAACAGACATGGAAGTAACTATTCGGTGCCCAGGTATAAATCTTATCACATGGCCCACAAAACCAGAAAGCAGAAGAATTGTACAACTTTTCTGAAAGGTATTAAAGAAGACCTACTGGGAAAGAACCCCGAGGACCATGAGGAGGTAGGTACTCACTGAAAGATGCAGTCCAGGGCTGACTAATGCAGGCTCAGGACATAGTTACTAAGAATCTGCTACACCCGAGGACTGGGCTGGACTCAACACAAGACACTGAGTCCACAAGTGATGTCTAAGAGTGTCTCATGCAATCCAGCACTCCAGAATTTTCTTCTCCGATCCTCTTCCCTTCTCCCACACCCACTCTCCTGGGTTACCTTCCACCAGACAAGCTAGTATCTTAAACAAACCAAAACATGCAGTCGGCAGACGACAACTCAGGAGGCCCCCAGGGTTGGTTTCTACAGCGAAGTCTAAGCAGTAACCTGGACTCTCAAGGCATCTTCCTTGGAATCACTGATGAGCACAAGGATTTTCCAGGAAAATCTTAGTGAGACTCTGCACCGCGGAGGAGCTAAATCAATGTCTAAATTCAATACAATGCCAAATTAACAGATAACAAAATTTGTTATATTCTGGAAATCAGCGCAGTGATGTTAAAATTCATTTGAAAGAATAGCCAGGCATTTTTTGAGTGCTTAGCAGATTTAGGCTTTTGTAGTCCTTAGAATATTTTCAGGGGACAACAAACAAAACATTGCTTTACTGGTGCACCAGTTCAGAATTACAGCCGAGCGCACACACAGGTTTCTATAAGATAATGGTGGGATTTCAAAGAGCAGGGTAAGGTTAGGATTCCTCAAGCAAAAGTGTCAGATAACGATCTTTCTCTTACTTAAAATGGGTATTCAGTGTGTGCATCAAGGATTTAAATACAAAACAAGGCAATTATAAAAATGTTAAAAGGAAGAATGGGTGATTTAAATAAAATTTAAATGGGAGGTCAAAGAATGACCGAAACCTGGAAGCTATCAACAAAAAGAATGTTACAAGGAATATCGGTTTTTAAAAAATAACCCCAAGTACTTAAGAGCTTACAAATCAGCGTGAATCCACTTGTAGCCACCTGCCTAAGAGACCATTACAGATGAACCTCGGTTTGAATTTAAGCAGTCACAGCGGCTATAATTTAGTTACATTGGCAATAGCGGGGATTTGCTTCAAGCGGGAAGTGGGAAGGGCGTAGGTTGTTGACGTTCCAAGTGCATGTCATTTGGGGTCATCTGGCAGATTAATGCTGTGGATGGTTGATGGGGGAGATAAGGTAGGGCAGGAGAGCGGGCAGAGCTCCCTGGCTCCCATCCCGATAAGACTGGGAGGAGCTGAGACCCTGCCAGGTGCAGCTCAAGGTCAGGCTCATCAAGGCCAGGATGGAGCGGTGCCGGAAGAGGCTGGGCCTGCAAGCTTGAAATTGGGGTGGGTAAGGGCCCAGCACCTGCTCTTCTGAGAGTGCCTAGTATCCTGGCAAGGCCGCCAAGTTGGTCTGACCTCCACTGTACCCCCATCCTACTTGGTAACTGCTGCTAAGCACAGGGCTGTGTCCCCAGGAAGACCAACCCTCTTGGAAGGGAGCTTTTCGCCTGTAGCCCCACAAAGCTGCAGGGCTGGGAGAAGAGGGACTCCAGGCCACAGAGCATGGGTGCATCACATACAGATCAGCCTAATTCCTGAGGTGGAAGGAAGAAGGTAGGTGAGCTGTGCAGAGTGGGAGGACCAAGACTGGACATAGGTGGGTGGAGGACCTGTTCAGGTTGCAGTAGTTCAGGTGTGTGTGTAATGGGAGGTGGGGGGGGGGGCAGGGGACATTTGGGCTCCTCATTGTGCTATGGGAATGCCCGATAGGTGAGAAGAACCCAGCACACAACTGGCTCATACAAGCAAGCCCTGTGACCCCCAGTGTCTTGTGCGCCTGTGTGAGGAAAAGATTCTAAATTAGCAACTTCCTTGAATTTCTGTGACTATTTTACCAGGTCCCCTGTCTTTTCCTACAGGACAAGTTAGGAGCAATGTCTTGTCGTTGTGATTCTGAGTTAGTATCCTGATGCTTTATTTGAAGTCCTAGTTTAAAAACAAAAAACCAAAAAACTGACCAGGCAACTCCATAGGGATGTCTAATGTAACCGTGTCTGAAGGGCCTCTCCCCTTCAGGGTCATCGCCTGCAGGACAGCAATGAGTGGCAGGGCCAGGACTCGGGCCCGGGGCAGAGCACGTGGTCGGACACCCCCCAGACCTGCTACACCTGGACCCCCTGCTACACCTGGACCCCCTGTGGCAGCTGGAGCTGCTGCAGCAGTGAGCACTGTAATGTTCATTGTTTCCTTTATGCAAAAGGTGCTTCCTCTGCGAAAAGCGAGAGACTGGGTTGTTGGGCCAGTGGAGCTCAGGTATCGAGTTCTCTCCTGATGACAGAGAACTCATAAACGTCCTAAGAAAAGTCAGCTTCTACAGATGCTGGCATGGGTGGGCATTATCTGCCTACCTGGATACCGCCTCCTTTCCAATTTTGGTTTCACGTATGCAAACACTTTTAAACCCAAGTGGACGGGAAGGCTTCTAAATATCTTCTCCTCTTAGGGAGTGACTTCAAAATAGGCAACTTCATTCAAGTACTTGAACAACCTGAGTTTTCAACACGATTTAAACTCATCACCCCTGCTGTCTGTATGCATTTCTGTCTTCTCTTACTCCATGTCCACTTGACGTTCCTGCTGCAGGACCCACAGCCACGTGAGGGGTCTCACTTTTCTGACCTCCAGTGGGCCTTGCACACACACAGCTCTATCCAGATCCATTCGTTCTCCTCTGCAATTGTTGCTCCCCTCTCCTTTTCTTCACTCAAGCCTCACCTTCCTCCTCTGTCGTAATTCTCTGCCTATAACATCAACTCCTGTGTCAACTCCTGAGACAAACAGAACATCAGGGCAGAACCTCATGCCTTCTTCCACTGCATCTGCCTCACCTGGCCTCGGCCCCTCACCTGCAACCCTAAAGTACTAGTTCTGCTTCTACCTAAAGAAAATATCCCCACCTACACCCCTTAACCAGCTCTCTATCCTCCGGGCATCTCGCCTGCAATTCTCCCCTCGACCTCCCAAGTCAGTAGGTTTTTGCTCTCCTAGATCATTTCCATCTGCAATTAACCAGCTAAGCTTTCTGCCATGCAACAAGAGACCCCTCCTGAATCCTGCTCCCCTCACGGTCACTTCCTTACTCCTTACTTCCCATTGCAGGAATCCTGTCTCAGCCCTGAACTTCAGTTCTTGCTTCCCTCTCTCTCTTCACGCCAATCAGGCCGCCCTCCCCCCAGCACTCCACTGAAATGGCTTCCCTAGTCTCCTCCACTTGGTCAGATCCATAGGTCAGTTCTGGATCCTCCTTGTATTTGCCCTGTCACTTGTGCTTGGACTAGCTGAGCCCTCTTTTCTCCTTGACAAACGCCCGCCGTGTGCTGTTCAGATCACCACACACCCTTGGTCTTCCTCCTGCTTCGCTGACCACCGCTGCTGGCTTGTCTTTGCTGGGTTCCCCCCTCTGCCCTGTTGCTATGCCCCAAGCCTAGTCCTTGGGCCTCTTCTCTTTGCTACAAGTACTCAGTCCCTTGGTCATCTCCTCAGCGTCATGGCTTTAACTGTTATCTGGTATGTGGGCAGGTCCCCATATTTATATCTCTGGCCAGCCCCCCTCCCGCACTACCCAACACCCCACAGATGTCTCCCACTCCTGATTTACCCTCCCACACATGTCAGGCTTAAATGGAAGATGTCCCATCCTTCCAGTTGCCCAGGCTAAAGTCTTTAGATTCATCCTCGACTCCTCCCTTTACCTTAGACCTGTAACAGAAACAACCAGGAAACACTATTGTCTCTGACTTTGAAAAGAATGCCCCGTATCTGGCAATGTCTCTCCACCTCTATTACCATCTCTGGTCCAAACCACCAGCAACCCCTGCTGGACACCGCAAGTGGCCTCCTAACTGGCTTTGCTTTTGCCCTGGTCTCAATCCTCTGTTTGCTCTCAGCACAGAACCAGAGAAATCGGTTTATGTTGCTCCTCTGACCACCACCCTGTAAGGATCCCCATTTCCTCAGAACTAGAGGCCAATCGCTTCAGATGGCCTCCCTCCACCACCGCTCTGACTTCCCTTCCTGGTCCTCTCCCCCGTGTCTGCCTTGCTCCACTGCGCTGGCCTCCTTGTCCTTCCTGGGACATTTCTACCTGGTGAACTTGGCTCCACCTATGGCTTGTGTAACCTTAACTCACTCACCTCCTTCCAGTGAGTCAAGGTCAACTCATTGAGGCTCTGCTTTGTCCCCCACTAATTCAGGCAACCAACCCTCTTCACACCTCACCTTCCCAATAACTGCCAATTTTCCCCACGTGGCTATTTTCTTTCTTCCCCTAGTAATTACCATATGATTGCTAAATACATTACTTGTTATTTATATTCTGTCACCTAAATGTGAGCTTTTCAAGGGAAGGTCCTTTGCTTTATTCCCTGATAGTGCCTGGCACATGGCAGGTGTACAATAATTTCTGGATGATGAAGGAATATAGAGATAATGTTACTCTTTATTTCTATCTCCAAAAACCTGCAGACCCAGCAACCTGGTCAAATCCAGCCTAGACTCCAGCAACTGCTAGAGGAAAGCCCCGCAGCTAAGCCTAGACGGCCAAGAGGAGCAGAGGGACCATCTCAGCCTTCAGGTAAAAAGAGGGAAGAAGAAGGATATGGCGCGGGGCAGAGGATGCTGAGCACAGGAGGGGCCACCACAGCAATAAAATTCTAGACAGATGGCCTTGGTGTTCCCAGGAGGTTTGGCAGGATGGTAAGAATGTGCAGCTTGCAGCTACTCCCCTTCTTGCAATGAATTATCTGGCTACCCATGTTTTACCTCCTATATTTTAAGGCTTATGGAGAAAGAAATGGAGATCACAATTCATTAGCCAATTCAATGTAATTGCTTTTCAAATTTAAACAATGCGTTTGTAGATGATAACTCTAAGTAAACTAGGAATCCTAGGAACATTATTTTCTTGGGTTCGTAAATGGTTGCACTTAAAGTTTGAGCAGCTCCTTGGACATCTCAGTGTTCGCCTGCAGTGTATTATCCTCACAGGTGAACGGTTATCATCACTGGACAGGCTCAGATGTTGTCATGTGCCAAGTCTTGCCAAATGCAGCTAAACCTCGGATCTGATTCTCCAACTTGCATTTAAAAAAATAAAAAATTTAATTTCTATTTATTGTGGTAAGAACAGTTAATATGAGATCTACCCTCTTAACACACTTTTAAGTGTACGATACAGTCTTGTTAACTATTAGACACAAGGCTGTACAGCAGTTCTCCTGGAACTTATTCTGCATAACTGAAACTTTGTTATCTGTTGATTAGCAATTCCCCATTTCCCCATCCCTCACGTCCTGAAAACCACCACTCCATTCTGCTTCTATGAGTTTGACTATTTTAGATTCCTCATATAAGTGGGATTATGCAGTATTTGTCCTACTGTGGATGGTTTATTTCACTCAGTATAATGTCTTCAAGGTTCATTCATGTTGTCGCTTATGGCAGAATTTCCCTCTTTTTAAAGGCAGGGTAACATTCCATTGAATGGCTATGCCACATTAACGTTACCCATTCATCTGTTGATGGACAGTTAGATCATTTCCACGGTTTGGCTATTTTTAATAATGCTGCAATGAACATGGAAGGGCTAATATCTCTTTCGTATCTTAATACCTGTTCTTTGGGACAGATACCCAGAAGTGGAATTGCTGGATCATAAGGTAGTTCTATTTTTTATTGTTTTGAGGAACCTCCATACTGTTTTCCATAAAGGCGGCACCATGTTGCAATCCCACCAGAATATATAAGGGTTTGCATTTCACTACATCTTCATTGACACTTGTCTTTTTGTTTTTGTTTTTATTTTTTAAAAGATTTTTTTATTGGGGAATTGGGGGATGGGAACAGACAAGTTGCTGTCATTTTGTTCTTCAGTCTAGTTGTGGAGGACGTTGCTTCACTGGCCCAAGCTGGCACCATCATTGCGCTCCTCCCAGGCAAGGCAGATCCGTCGCCGGCCTCTGGACAGCCACTCACTGCGGCTTGAGGGCCGCTCACGCTGGCTGCTGGCTACACACGGTAGCCCAGCTCCAGGTTGAGCCATCGTTCAGCATCCCAGCTGCAGAGGGCAGTGTCACTGGCCCCCACATGCGGGATCCGAACCGGGGCCCTATGGTGTCCCAAGCCAGCTCTCAAACCAACGCGCCACTCGGCTGGCCCTTGTTTTTGTTTTTAAACAATAACCATCCTTATAGATGGGTAGTGCTATCTCCTTGTGGTTTGATCTGCACTTCCCTGATGATTAGTGACCTTGAGCATCTTTCCCTATACCTGTTGGCCATTTGTATGTCTTCTTTGAAGAGACGGCTATTCAGGTCCTTTCCCTTTTTAAAATTGGGTTAGTTTTTTTTTGCTATTGAGTTGTAGGATTTCCTTATCTATTTTGGAAATTAACCCCTTATCAGCTACTTGGTTTGCAAATATTCTCTCGCATTCTGTAAGTTGCTTTTTCACTCCGACTGTTTCTCTTGCTGTGCAGATTTTTTAGTTTGATCAAGTCCCACTTCCCTAGTTTTGCTTTTGTTGCCTGTGCTTTGGGTATTGTATCAATGAAACGATCACTAAGACCAATGTCAGGGGCTTTTTCTCTATGTTTACTTCTAGGAGTTTTACAGTTTGGGTTCTTATATTTAAGTTTTTAATCCATTTTGAGTTGATTTTTGTATATGGTGTAAGAGAAGGGTTCAATTTCATTCTTTTGCATGTGGATATTCAATTTTCCTAGCACCATTTGTTGAAGAGACATCCATTCTCCATTTTGTGTCTTTGGCACCCTTGTTGAAGACTGGTTGACTATATGCACTTTTTTTTCCTGAGCTCTCTATTCTACTCCATTGGAGTGGCTTTAAGCCAGCATCATACTGTTTTAATTACTATAGTTTTGTAATATATTTTGAAATAAGGAAGTGTGATACCTCCAGCTCTGTTCTTCAGATTTTTTTTTTAAGTTATTCGGGGTCCTTTGTGGTTTTATACAAATTTGCACTGTCATTCAGTTATTGACCTTGTAAAAAGTTTAAATCTGTATAAATCTTAGCATGTAAAAAAATATAGCATGAGAGCCTTTTCCAGTTGCTGTTAATAAACAGACTAGATCAGTGGTTCTGTATGAAAAGCCAGTTTCATGGAATTGTTCCACCAGTCAGCATTTTTTCTGATACCCACTAGAGGGCAGTGTGGTGCCAGGTGATGAGCCAGTAAAGATGTAGCGATGGAACAAGGTGTCTGCTTTAAAGAATCTTGTGCTCTGAACAGATACTTGATGAAACTGGACCAATATTAGAGGGAGGAGCTAAGGCAACCACTGATATGGATCGGCAACTTGTTAGGAAAGGCTTCTGGGTAATATTCCCTTTTCTGGTGACTCATTATTAAAATAACGTTATTTTGCATCCTTCTGACATCTTTTCTACCTCAAACCACCTTGACTGTTTTACTTAATAGCTGGGGTTTAATACTGTCCTTACTATTTACATTTCCCTTTTCATTGTATAAATTCATGCCTTTCACATTTGTTGATACACAGAGGAACTCCAGCTCTCGGCTGGATTACAAGCAGCAACGCTAAAACCGCCGAGGGGTTACGGGGGAGTTTTTCGAGACCTTGTGGTAAACACTCGGCAGAACTTGGAACATGTTAGAGAGTCAACGGCAGGTATGCTGTCCACTAACAATCCAATTTCATGCAATTGTTCATTTTAAACATTTGCTACGTTGAAGGTTTGTGTTTAAGTGTCTATAAAGCTTCATACCATCCCTGTAAGTGAAAGTACCCTTGCACGGTTTTCGTAATAACATTCACTTTTGCAGAAATAAAGACTTATTTTAGAGTCCTAGATATACTCCCCATTTTTCTCTTTCCTTTTTATAGCCGCTAAGGTAGAATGACCCAGTTCTTCGCTGTGCTGAGATTAACAAAAAAAAAAAAAACCAAAAAACAAAAAAAAGAATTTAAACTATTACATACAGTGGTTCCCACCCGTACCCCCTTTTAGGAAGTCTTGTGCTACAGAGGTTTTGTTTTTACTTTGACCTCTTTTTATTGTTAAATATTTTAACCTTATATTTTAAGTTTCTAAATGTGTGCTTGCATAAGGTTTTACCTAAATTGATGTTAGGCCTTCTGGATGGCAGGTATACATAAATGCTTGTTATTTGTTGTTAATCTCTTCATTGGACCTCACTTGGGCTGTCATTATATCATAGTGTCCAAATTGTTTGGGGGACCAATCAGCCCTTTTGTTGTTTCATTACTGACATGTGGCTCAATGTTTCAGGCTCCCAAGGTAAAATGGTAAAGCTATTTGCGAACCATTTCCGAGTGGTATCTCAACCCCAGTGGATCGCATATAAGTACAATGTCGACTACACGCCAGACATAGAGAATGGAAGTGTCCGTGAAAGTTTACTTTTTCAACATGAAGCATTACTTGGAAAGTGTCATATATTTGATGGGCACTCGCTATTATTATCTCACAGACTCCCTAAACCAGTTAAGTAATGTTCTTTGACATTTTCCCGCCATTGCTCTTTCTCTTACATTTTCACTTTATTTTAGCAAAACTCTTACCATTTCTGTAGAATGGTTTGTGGAGATGTCCTAAAGATCTCTTGCCTGAAGGACCTGGAACAAAACCCACATGTCATATTTGATTATCACTGATATCTCTGATATCTCTTGATTATTATTGATATTCTCTGATGTTTCTTATTTCAGTGTTTAAACTGAATTTACTATAAGGGTAAAATATATACCTTTTTTCATGGCACAGTGTGTCTCAAAAATGCTGATAATGAAGTTTTGAATAATTTATATTTTCTTGTTTCTCCAAAACTTCAGCAAAAACAAAAACAAAACATTGGGAGGTTTATTATTTCTATAAATCTCTATATTAATTAACCAAATACATCATTTACAAGAGTTTAAGTAAAACATAATTTAGATTTAAATATTTAATTCTAACTCTTTGCTTTTGTCTTGTAAATCACATTTTTCTACCTGCATGTGTCTTTGTGGGAAACACTGCTCTTGCCACAGGGTGTGTTGGCTAGCCAAGTGACATTCTGATTTGTGATGCGATGGAGATTAATGTCCTTACAGGAACCTCTGGTCCTTTTTGTTTTGTTTTACCTCAGAAAACAGAACTGGTCAGCAAGCTCAAACACAAAGACAAGGACAAGGACCAGGAGGAGCTTGTGAAGGTTACCATCGAGTTCATCAGCGAGCTCACTCCCACCTCACCAGATCGCCTACGTTATTACAACATCCTCTTTAGAAAGTATGTCAGTGAGATTTGGTAGCCTTGAGATTCGGCTGTTTTTTGTTTTTTTTTTAAGATTTTTATTGGGGAGTTGGGGGAATGGGAACAGCACTGGGGAATTGGGGAAGGGGAACAGGCAAGTTGCTGTCGTTTTGGTCTTCAGTCTAGTTGTGGAGGACGTTGCTTCACTGGCCCAAGCTGACACCATCATTGTGCTCTTCCCGGGCGAGGCAGATCAGTCGCCGGCTTCTGGACGGCCGCTCACAGTGGCTGCTGGCCACTCACGCTGGCTGCTGGCTACATACGGTAGCCCATGGCAACCCACTGCCACAGGGACTGCAGCCTACACCGTCGCCGGCGACTCACGGCAGCCCAGCTCCAGGTTGAGCTGTTGTTCAGCATCTTAGCTGTGGAGGGCAGTGTCACTGGCCCTCATATGTGGGATCCGAACCGGGGCCCTCTGGCATCCCAAGCGAGTTCTTAACCATCGTGCCACTCGGCTGGCCCCAGCTGTGTTTTATTTATTATTTTTTTTAAACATTCTTCCAGGCCCCACCTCCTAGCCATTGTTTTTAGTCTAGTTGTGGAGGACGCCGCTCAGTGGCCCATGTTGGTATTATGATCATTGCGCTCTACCTGGCTGAGGCAGTAGGTCACTGGCCATCGGCCGGCTTCTCATGGTGGCTCATGGCAGTGGCCTTTTATGGTTGCTCACGGTAGCTCATGGCAGCTCTTGCTGGCTCCTACTGCTCACGGCAGCCCAGCTCCAGAACAAGCCATTGTTCGCAATCTTAGCTGTACAGGGTGCAACTTACTGGTGCAGCTTACTGTCCCATGTGGGAATCAAACCGGCAGCCCTGTTGTTCAGAGCTCGCGATCTTACCAACTGTGCTATCCGGCTGCCCTCAACTGTGTTTGAGTGGGTGTCGGTGGTGTTGAACGCAGCCATTTGCTTCTAGCATTTTTGTGTTCTTGACAGTTCCCACGTATTGAGAGTGAAGGATCTTTTAGATGAAACGACTCTTGAACCCCACCTAGACATGTGCAGGGTCAGTGGATTGTCCTCAGTATTGTTCTTCCTGCCCACCTCCGCTTCCTGTGTCTGGTACCTGTCTAGGGGGAGTAACACAACATCAACTATGCACATCCATGCACAGTTCTCTCTGGAGCAAATACACTTGTCTTCTAGTCTACGTTCACCATGGTGAACAAATATTCAAAATTAATAATTTAGTCTGCACAGTTAAGTCTGCAAAAGATGTTTTGATTAATTTCTGGGAATGAAGGATATCCTGATGACCTTTCCACAATATTTTGTTTTATATTATGAAAGCAGACAAAAACCGAGGTTGAAGGAACCTTTAATGTCCACCCCATGGTGTGATTTAATGTCATGTCAGGCACTCTGTGTTAATTGTTAGAATAACCAAAGTCACTGACAGATTTGTTTTCCCTAATGTATCCTTATTTTTATTACCAAGAGCTTGCTAATATTCACTATACTTTCAATGAAAACCTATTCTTTCCATTTCTAGAATTTTGAAGATCATGAAGTTCAAACAAATTGGTCGCAACTATTACAATGACATGAAGAGCGAAGAGATCAATCAACATAAGTTTGTATAAAGTGAAAAGTTTCACATTCTGCAGATATAATTACAGAAGCTTTTGATAAAGTTACTCTCATTTGCAGTAGTATGATTTACAAGTGATGCTGTTTTATTTTATTTTGTTTTGTTTTTCTAAGCTGAGCCATCCTGCCACCTGTTGGCAGCTCAGCGGCTGCTCAGCTTGGGCCGGGCATCGAACCGCTGTTGCTCAGAGCTCAAACTCTTGAGCGAGCTCTTACCCAACTGAGCCACTTGGCCGGCCCAAGTGATGCTCTTTTAAATGGCACCCACTGGCGATGAACAATTAAGTTAGTTTAATGTAAATTGAAAATAAAGTGAAATGATTCACTCCCAAAATCCTAGTATGATAAGAATAAACCTTAAGATACTCAGTTGTTGCGTAAACCTCATAGGAAACCTAAATAATCATTCAACACTTGGGTAATTTCTCTCTGAAAATATTTTTAATCACAGCAATTACATCTATATGTATATATGTGTATATATTCCTTATTGGTATGTATTTATATAAGTTTGATATGTATATTTCATATATATCTGATATTCTCACATATACAACTATGTAGGATAATGTAAGCCTGCGGGAGATAATAAAAATGGTTTAACATAGATGATGTATTACTTATAACTAGCACATCTAGTAAATGTGTTTGGAGTTCTTTCAAAAGACAAGTTATTACTAAAAATAGGGCATTGAAACTGACTCCTAAGTATCAGTTTAGACCCTGAGTTCAGGCACTGTGACACTTGGTTTTCTCTTCAGAGCTTGGACTTTGACACCCACATCTAACTTATTCTATTTGCAGGCTGGAAGTCTGGCCTGGTTATATTACTTCCATTCTTCAGTATGAGAACGCCATGACCCTCTGCGCTGATGTGAACCATAAACTGCTCCGAATGGAAACTGCTTATGATTTAATAATGCGTATTTGTGAGGATGCCAGAAATAAAAATCTCGATGTCAGAAAGCGAGTTTCTAAAGAATTAGTTGGATCGATTGTTTTTACAAAGTAAGTCTGCTTTTTAAAAACCTATCCTGTCACTTTGATAACTTATTTTTCATGTGAGATGTTCCTATAGTTTTCGAATCACTAAATGTTAAAGTTCAGAAGTAGAAATAGCATGAACTTTGGCAATTTTTTCTCATCTGGTTATACAGTGTGGGAGAGGAATATGTGTCAATTGTAGATTTGGCTATTCTTGCGATTTTCTAATGCTAATTTCGTCATTTGCTCAGAACCCACGCTTGCCCATAATAGAGTATGGCTTCTTCCAAATTTCTTCTTTCCTTTCTCTCTCTTTGCATCTAATTTTTTAAAAATCAGTGCTTAATTATAAACCATTAGCAAATTTCCCATTTAAAGAAAGTTTTACTTTTAATCTCTCTTTACCCAAGAAATTTTAAAGTAAGAAATTTCTTTAAATTTAAGAAAATAGATTTAAAGTTACTTAGCTAAAACAATCTTAGGAAGAGCCAAGCTGGAGGACTCACACTTCCCCATTTCAAAACTTACTATAAAGCCACAGAAGCTAAGATGCTGTGATACTAGAATAAGGATAAACATGTAGATAAATGGAATAGAATTGAGAATCCAGAAGTCAGCCCTTTCATTTACAGTCAGTTGATTTTCTTTTTTTAAAGATTTTTATTGGGGAATTGGGGGATGGGAACAGCACTGGGGAGTGGGGGGAAGAGGAACAGACAAGTTGCTGTCCTTTTGTTCTTCAGTCTAGTTGTGGAGGACGTTGCTTCACTGGCCCAAGTTGGCACCATCATTGCGCTCTTCCCGGGTGAGGCAGATCAGTCGCTGGCTTCTGGACGGCCGCTCACAGCGGCTTGAGGGCCACTCACGCTGGCTGCTGGCTACACATGGTAGCCCATGGCAACTCACTGCAGGAATGCCTGCAGCCTACGCTGTCGCCAGTGACTCACAGCAGCCCAGCTCCAGGTTAAGCTGTTGTTCAGCATCTTAGCTGTGGAGGGCAGTGTCACTGGCCCTCATATGTGGGATCCGAACTGGGGCCCTCTGGCATCCCAAGCTAGCTCTTAACCAACGCGCCACTCGGCCGGTCCTCAGTTGATTTTCAATAAGGTGTCAAGACAATTTAATTGGGGAAAGAAGAGTCTTTTCAACAAATATTGCCAGGACAGCTGGGTAAACACCTGCCTCTTCCTCATATAATACATGAAATTAATTCAAATTTAACTCACAATTACTCAAAAGAGACCTAAACATAAGAGCTAAAAGTATAAAATTCTTAGAAGAAAATGTGGGTGGAGATTTTCTTGACTTTGGGTTAGGCAAAGCCTTATTAGATAAGACACCAAAAGCAGAACTGATGGCAAAAGAAAAATACAGATAAATTGGACTTCACCAAATTGAAAACTTTTGTTCTTCAAGGTACAGTATCGAAAAAATGAAAAGACAACTGAAGGAATGGAAGAAAATATTTGCAAATCACATATCTCATAAATAATTTGAACCTTGATATCTAAAGAACACGAACAACTCAATAACTAAAAGATTGCCTGTTTTTTAGAGTTGGGTTAAGGATCTAAATAGACATTTCTCCAAAACAAATATACAAATAGCCAACAATCACAGGAAGAGATGCTTAACATCATTAGCCATCAGGGAAATACAAATCAAAACCATAATGAAATACTACTTCATACTCAGTAGGTTGGCTAAGATAAAAAAGGCAGATATAGCAAGTGCTTGTAAGGATGTGGAAAAATTGGAACCAACCCTCTTATAGTGTTGGTGTGAAAGTAAACATGGCCTCTTTGGAAAACAGCCTGGCATTTCCTAAATATGCTAGATATAATGTCATCAACCAGCAATTCCACTCCTAGTTATATACCCAAGAGAAATGAAAACATGGTCATCAAAATTGTTATATGAATGTACATAACATCATTACTTATGATAGCTCAAAATGTAAGCAACCCAAATGTTTATCAACGGATAAATGGATAAACAAAAATGTAGTATACTTATACAATGGAATATTATTTGGCAATAAAAAGGAATTAAGTACCACTGTGTTGCTGCAGCATGGATAAACTTCAAAAACATTATGGTAAGTGAGAGAAGCCATGCAGGAAAGATCATGTATTGTATGATTCAACTTATGTGAATGTGATGAGTAGGCAAATGTATAGGGACAGAAAGCAAAGCAGTGCTTGCCTAAGGCCTGGGGGAGTTGGGTGGAAATAGTGAGTGATGGCTTATGGTTATGGGTTGAGGTCATTTCTTCTTTGATGAAAATATTCTAAAATTATGTTGACAGTTACACAACTCTGTGAATACACTAAAAAAACACTGTACGCTTAAACGGATGAATTCCATGTGAATTAATCTTAATAAAATTGATACATCCTCAATTACTTGTAGGATTTAAAACTCCTTATTTCCCGCCTGGTTCCATGCAATGAATAAGTCAGGAGTGATACCATATATTGCAATTATTCCACAGGTTCAACAACAAAACCTACAGGGTGGATGCTATTAATTGGGAGGAAACTCCCAAAAGTGTATTTAAAAAATCAGATGGCACTCATATCACCTTTGTGGAATACTATAAGAAGGTATGAAATTTTTATTTCTTTAAATATATTTTAAATTTTAATTTCTTCATGCCTGCATTATGTAGTTCAATGTATTTCTCTTGAGGAAATAAATGTGGTAAGACTTCAGATATGAAAACTTTATTCATGTTAAAAGTTTCAGCCCTATAGAACTTGGTTCAAAATGAAGAAAAAAAAGTGACCAATTACCATCTGAAATTACGCCAAACATGTGTTAAGTCTCATAATTCATGGATTCCTTAATCTTTGAGTGTTCACAAAAAAATAAACTTTGCTTAATAAACTAAAATACACCGGTTGATGAGGTTGGTTTTCTAGCTTTGGCAGATGAGAGAAAGATAATGAAAGGAACTACAGATATTTGTAGCAAATGGAAAGAACTCATAAATGGGTGATTCAAAAAAACAAAATGAAAACCAACTAGTATTTTTATATCAAAACCCAAAACATAGCTACTTGGTACCATTAAGGGTACGTCATCCTCCGACATCCCTTCAAAGGGATTGTTCTGTTATGACATTATCCTCATTTGCGCTCCATGCTCAGTGCTTGTTCATTCAATCCAGAAAGCATTTAGTGAGTGCCTATTTTATATCTTGGGTACACATTGGTAAGACAGTTGAGTTCTCTGCTCTCAAGGAACTTGCATTCTTGTGGCAGGCAGACAGATGGCAAACAAGAATAAAACTGTTCTGATAGTTATGAGGGATGTGCAGATAATTAAAACTAGGGGTTACAATGGAGACTATCTGGTGGCTACCTAGACTGGGTGGTCATGGGAAGCTTCTCTGAGATGCTGACATGTGAGTGTCAGGAAGGAGCAAACTGGGTGCAGACCAGGGAGAAGAAGTGGTGCAAAGGCACCGTTTTCAGGAAGGGCCTGGTGGACCCAGATCCCAAATGAGGCTTGTGTGTTCTCTAGAAAAGTAACTACAGTGGGGGCAGGGCAGAGGTTGTATGATGTGAAATCAGAGGATGAGGTAGGGGCCACGTTGCATAAAGTTTTGTGCACTGGGACAACTGAATCAGACTTTTTTTTTCAAATGATAGTATGTGGATGTAGGAGGTGACGTATTGTTTTATGTTAAAGATTTTTGTCTAATATACAGAGAATGGGCTGTATAGGGGTAAAAATGGAGGCAAGGAGACCAGTGAGGAGGTTATTAAATTGGTTTAGGTGAATGATGATGGTGGCCTGGATTAGGGTGGGAGAAGTAAGTTAAAATGGGCAGGATTTATTGATTGATGGCTGGAATGGAGTGAGTGATGGAAACAAGAGACTGAAATGTAACCCGTCCACTTTATCTGAGGAAGTGGGTGAGTGATGGCGTCATTTACTGCAGTGGGATAGTCATGGGGGGAGCTGGTGTGGGGACTGTTTGGGGATGAGACAGGCTGCAGTGGAGTTGCAAACCAAAATATCAGTAACTTCATAAAACAAAGGCTTATTTCGGGCTTGAATAAAGTCTAAGGAGAATCTAGTCTCAGAGAAGCTCTCTTCCATGGGATGACTTCAGGATTCAGTCTGTTACCATCCCGTCTCAACAAGCGGACCCCAAGCTTGTTGCATTGGAGGCAAAGCAGTAGATGCGCACTGGCTCTTAGGCAGGTTAGGCTAGAAGCAACGGGCCGATGCGCCACTTCCACTCTTTCTGTTGGTCAAACGTCAGTCACGTAGCCTGAGCCTAGCTAAGAGAAGACTAGGAGGAATGCTCTCCTCTTTTGTACAGCAAGGTGAGATGGTGAGTTCACGGCATTTTCCTCTGCCAAAGGGAAAGCATGCTGGAGTTCCGAGGGGATGGAAAGTGTGGAGGTTGAGTTTTGGGGAGTCCATAGGTGTTCTCTAGTCGCTGTATTTTGCTGTGCAGCCACCCTGGAAGAATACTGGAGGTGCCAAAAAATATATATACAAGTGGACACTTTGGTCAAGCAGTAGTTCGCTGTAATCAGAAGTGTCTGGACGCTGATGGTAACCACGGTGAGCAACTCTTGTAATTGCAGAGGTCAAACGTGACTTGTATTCATCTTTCGTTACTGGTATATATTGAATATTACAATTTTAATATGGGTTTCCTTTCTTAAAATGTGTATACATTTTGTTGGCACCCTCTGTATGTAGCTGATCAAGACAACAGAATATTTCAAGAAAGAGAGGAAGGATATGCATCGTTGTGGAATGTTAAAAAGAGGTTAAATAAGAGTGTATACATATGTCCAAGCTCACCAAATGTGTACAGTAATTATGTGCGGGTTTTTGTACACTGATTATACCTCAACAAAGTTGGAGGTGGGTGGGAAATATACATGGGAAAGAGTGTACTGGGTTTCACAGCAAGGAGTTGATCACCAAGAGCAAATTGTATAATGGTGGGAATTGAAGTCCAGGGGGAAGGTACTAAAGAAAAAAATGTAGCAATACTTGCTACAAAAGAAGAGAAATGGTATAACAGATGGAAGAGGATTTTTTAAAATTAGAGAATAGTATGTTAAGTCATCCAATAGAGAGGGAGAAATTGATACTACAGAATGTAAGGGAAATACAGGATAATAATAACAAATTCTCTAAAGTTGAGAAGAGGTTAGAATCCACAGCGCAAGTAGAGGGACTGGCTTTTTCTGAAGCGGGTCACACCCTCCATGATAAATAAGAGGAGAAGCAGAGGGTATGTCTAAGGGAAGAAGGTCAGAGGTGGGCAGAATGTTAGTGGATTCCTGCCCAAGTCCGCATATATTTCTCAGTGAGACATGAAGCAAGATCATTGGCTTAGAGTTGGTGGGAGGAGAGAAGGGGGGCGTACAGGAGATTTGAGACGAGAAAGGATGAGATGTTGGTTTTTGAATGGGTGGGGAGCAACATTAGGGAATATAAATAGAGTGCCCCTTTTAGATTGTCTTGGTCCTACAGTTAGTCTGTACCCCAAACTGTAGAGCCCATCAGCAGGGCTTGGTTGCTGGTTACATGCATAGAACACATCATTGGGTTTTACCAGGGTTAGAGACTTGCCACCTGGCGTGATGGAGGCATAGAGTAGGGAAGGAATTAAGGGTATTTATGAGGAAGTGATTGATTGACAGGCTATGGAATGCAAGCTGGACGAAGGAAGGGAGATGAGGATGTGAGGGAGGTAAGGCCCTCCCCCCTCCTAAATCTACACGTGCTGATTCCTCTACGAGGCTTACATTTGCATGCTAATTCTCCAAATTTCATCCTAAGGGTCATTGATTAAGCCTTTCTGGATATCCTAACAACATTGTCCCCCCCCCCGACCCCCACCACACACACACACCAACCCCCAAGGCCTCTGTGAGGTCACCCTGTTCTGTTATGCATGGCATTCCATAACATCTATCCCAATTTGTAATTATATATTTGGGTGATTGGTTTTACTTTTTGTAACATCTCTTACATCTTTTACCGTGACTGACACATAGGAGTTCAAATATATAGGTTGAGTAGGTAATTCATGGACGTTGGCATGACAGAGCAATGGGTTTGGGAGTACTTTGAGAGAGTGGGAATTTGACACGTTAAGGCAAATTATCTTCTCAGCATGTGCTCATAGGTAGGAGTCTCAGATGTAAATAAATGATAAGAAAACGGTTTTAGCAGATTTACTTGAGTTAGGACAAATAGGCTGAAATATTTGAAGTGACGAGGGTCGTCATTGGAATGTCCTGGTGGGAACACAGTCTTATAAGAGATGACAATTTAGTTTTAGTATTATAGTGAGGTCTAGAAAAATCACTGAATTCATAGGTGAGCCATTATAAGGGAAGTCCAATCCTGGCTTTCAGAAGAGGTTTAATAATAATGCAGCTAGAAACAACAGGACTGATTTTTTTTTTTTTAGATGCAGAAGTAGATGCTGCAAGAGATCCTTCTAGGACCTTTCATGAAAGCTGTAAGAAATGGGAGGCTTAAAATGATGCCATGGAGGAAGCTGGTTACTTCAGGTGGTTAGAGCATAGGCTCATAACACCAAGGTTGCTGGTTTGATTCCCACATGGGCCAAGGAGCTGTGCCCTCCACAACTAGATTGAAGACAATTACTTGACTTGGAGCTGATGATGTTCCCTAATAAAATTTCTTTAAAAAAACAAACAAACTGATCCCATGATTCTACACACATGTCTATACCCACACAAGCTCCCACCTGAAGGACAGGGGATTCGAGGTGCATACCAGCTGCCTTTCAAATAACTACAGGCCACTTCAAGAAAAGAAAATGCATAACCTGCAACGATAGCATGAGAATTGAAAAGTAGGAGCCGAGCTCAAGAAGAAAAGAGCCACAAACGCTGGGTTTCAAGGCTTCTTGTCTGAGGTAGGAACTCCTTTTGAAGTTCCCGGATGCTTAAAAGACAGAGTTCAAATGGCTCAGTTCTTATTGCCGAGGACCCTGCTCACAAGCAGCATAGGGGCATCTGTGAAGAATCGCCACTTTGTGTTAGAGAGTCAAGACCCTTTGTCGTACAAGGATTGCAGCACCAGGGGAAAGACTTCTGTGTGATGTCTTTGAAAACGACTTTTTTTTTTTTTTTTTACTGGAAGCAGGCAAGTTTGTGGGAAACAGAACAGGAGGATAGTTGGGACTGGACGTGGCATTGCAAGTCTAAAAAGTTGGCCAGGTTTTGTTGTCCCCCATTACTATGGAAGCCCCTGGAAAGTTCTCACTATGCTTTAGGGATGTTTAAGGCAGCAGCTGTGGTGAGAAATATACTCTAAGAGTCTCTCGCCCATCTGCACAGAGAACGTTAAAAAAGGGAGCTGATGACTAAGATGATGTTTGTGGGTGTACTGCTCTCCTCAGCCTTGTGTGTTTATAAGACAAAAAAAGATGTGACCCCCCCTGGCACATCCAGATTAAGAGACTCTTAAGAGTATTTTTTTTTAACTTTATTGGGGAACAGTGTGTTTTTTCCAGGACCCATCAGCTCCAAGTCAAGTTGTTGTCCTTCAATCTTAGTTGTGGAGGGCGCAGCTCAGTTCCAAGTTCGGTCACCATTTTCAATATAGTTGCGGGGAGCACAGCCCACCATCCCATGTGGGAGTCGAACCAGCAACCTTGTTGTTTAGAGCTCACGCTCGAACCCACTGAGCCAGCTCAGCTCAAGTCATTGTCTTCAATCTAGTTGTGGAGGGCACAGCTCACTGGCCCGTGTGGGAATCGAACCGGCAACCCTGTTGCTCAGAGCTCACGCTCTAACCAACGGAGCCACCCAGCCGCCCCCTTAAGAGTATTTTTAATGCATCCTTAAACTTGGGGAAACAACGTCCCCAGCACACCTCAGGACTTCCACTGTTGATCCAAAAATGCATTCTGTACCACGTTGTGTGCTGTTACTAAGGTTTTGCTGATAAGTTAACACCCGTGTTCTTTCTTGTTTCTGTCGAGCAGTACAAGGTCCAGGTCACGGCCTTGAACCAGCCCCTCTTGATCAGCAAGGGCAAATGGAAAAAGAGCCAGCAGGACACACCCCACGAACCTATATTCCTGGTTCCTGAGCTCTGCCACCTGACAGGTACTACAGATTTACGCTGTCTCCGTAGATGACACCTTCTCTTTAACATCACAGAGATGACGAGGTAGAAGTATGGGCATCACACAATACTCCCTGTGACCCAGAGCTGTGTTCTCTCCATCGGTTCTTCTTCCTCTTCCAGATACAACAGTTAAGCCTCCTCTAATAAGAATGTATTCTTGCTTGGCCAGCTATATCTTTTGGAAATATTTTTTTAAAGGTCTAACAGATACAATGCGTAAAGACTACGTGGTAATGAGAGACTTGGCTACTCAGACGAGGTTGGATCCAGAAGAAAGGCAGCTTAAACTGAAAG
>NW_017732535.1:56472-69194 GCF_001890085.2 Hipposideros armiger
CTCTCTCTCTCTCTCTCTCTCTCTCTCTCTCTCTCCCTCTCCCTCTCTGAAGTTGAGACCTTTGCAGGTCCCTTGGCCCATATGTCCGATTCTTCCATTAAAAAATGACAGTTGGGAAGAAAATGATATTTGGGGGACAACTCTATTGCTTTTGTCATTGCAATGTCAGAGGAGACAGATCTGGAGGGGGAAGAATAAACCAGAGACTAAGTGCCCACACAAATGTGAGAGCAAAGACAAGATTATTTCAGTTTTAGGGAGTCTCCCTGCAGCAACTCAACACTGAGGACAAGCAATATGGGACCTCAGATTGGAGGGAAATGGCCCTGAGTTGTGCAAATGGTCCACCGCTTTGGTTTCTTTTCTTTGGATCACGTGGAACTATTTTAACTTTCAGAGACAAGAATGTGCAAAAGGAGCTTCAACACTGGAATTTCCAATTTGATACCAAATTTTTGTCCTTCTCAGGAAGAGTTTTGAAAGAAGTGAGAATTTTCCAAGGGAAAAGAACGGTAAGACCGTTTCAAAATTGTCATAGTTGGGTCAAATGAATAGTAAGTAACACAAAGAGAAGCTATAATGACTCAGTCTTGTCAGTAATTCTGCCCTCTCTTCTTAGGCTACTTGTTATTCTATATGAGAGAACAAGTAATGAATGCATGTCAAGTGCTTGGTATATACAGTAAAACCTTGGATTGCAAGTAACTTGGTTTGCGAGTGTTCCGCAAGATGAGCAAACATTTCTAATAGATTTTAACGTGGTAAACGAGCAATGTCTTGCAATATGAGTAGTTTATTCCCGGAACGAATTATGCTCACAAACCAAGATATTACTGTATAGTAGACTTAGTATTATATCTCTATTACTATTGTGGTCAAATGATCTTCCAAATCTATCCTGAAGAGTCAGATACCTAAAATCAAAGCAATCCAGAGTAACCCATGATAGAATGCCAGTGTTAGTAACCTGTATCTTAAGGGAAAATATCTAATTCGGTCATGACTGAAGTTCAAAATCATAATATTTCAGTAGGAAAGAGCACAGGCTTACAGTGAAAGGATCTTAGATGACTTTTTTTTTTTTTTTTAGCTGAGCCATCCTGCCACCGGTTGGCAGCTCAGCGGCAGCTCAGCTCGGGCCGTGAATCAAACCGGGGACCCTGTTGCTTAGAGCTCAAACTCTTGAGTGAGCTCTTAACCAACTGAGCCACTCGGCCGGCTCTTAAATGGCTTTTTTAAAATGAAGTTTTATACCATGTTTTGGGATTCTCTTCCAGTTTGAGTACCATCCACAATTTGCAGAGTGGTCCAGAGAAACAAGAAGTGGGCCCTTACTCAATGTCAAGTCGCTGGATAATTGGCTGATCCTCTATACGAAGAGAAATTACGGAGCAGCCTTGTCCTTAATGCAGAGTCTACGGAGAGTCACACCCACCATGGGCATAGCTATGCGAGATGCCAAAATGTAAGGGGAACAGAAATTCCTTCCGCTTTAAAAGTCAGTTGTTGGCATTCTGAAGGTGGAATAACTGAAAATATTAAACTGTGGGAATTGATTGCTTTATCAAAACTCTGAAAGTCTGTAAACAAAAATAGCTTAATCTACTCCAGTCAACAAATATTAAAACAGGCTCATGCAATATATGGTGTGTAGTTTTGAGGATACAAGTTGAGGAAGATACAACAATTAGCAACTTGATGGGAATGGATGGGGTGACGTGAACAACTAGTTCCCAAACGTGTTTCCAAAAATCGAACTTGTTTTATTTTTATTTTATTTTATTATTATTATTTTTTTAGCTGAAGCATCCTGCTACCTGTTGGCAGCTCAGCAGCAGCTCAGTTTGGGCCGGGACTCGAACCACTGTTGCTCAGAGCTCGCACTCTTGAGCGAGCTCTTAACCAACTGAGCCACTTGGCTGGCCCTCAAACTTGTTTTAAATGCCTATCTTGGCATTTTGTTTTGTCTTGCTTTATATCATGTTTCGTTGGCTGTATAAAATATTTCTTATGTTTCACAGCTCATTACCTTTTGAATATAGATATGATATACTTATTTTCTAGGCTTGAAGTAAGTGATACAGTCAAATCCTATGTTACCGTCTTAGAAAAACATGATTCATCAAATATACAGATGGTAAGTGTATGTTTGATATCTGCACAATCCTTCCTGATTGTTCTACAACTGTATTTGTATGTGTTTTAGAATTTGGAATGTTGTCATTGGTTTCCTGAGCTAGGAAACAAATACAAATTTACCCCTCTACTGTAGCTAAGTCAGACGTCTGGGTTTTAGCTACTACTTGATATCACCACATTATGCTAATTCTTTCAGGCTGGAGGACTTGGAATTATTATTATTATTTTAAGTCTCAAACTGAAAAACACCATACAAATATAAAGTAATATGGATTATGGTTATCATCACATCCATCATTTTCTTTCCCCTGTTGTAACCTGTGAAGTCTATGATCTCTCTCTTCTAACATCTGCTCTACTCTTTGCTCAGTAATTTTCTTGGGATCGTTCCTTTCCTTTCTCCCATGCAATGTCTTCAACCAAGTCGTCATTATGTTGTATCTGAATTACTAAAGCAACTTCTGTTTTCTTTCTTCTTTGGGTTCTTTCCCCTAATTCATCTCATGTTCTTCCTTCTGGATGATCTTCAAAAAGATCTTTGTTCCTTGCTCGTAAAACCGGGAGGTTTCTCCTGTTGTCTTCTTCTCCATAAAGCCTAGACTTTTCTCTCCTTTTAGTTCCCACTAAGGAACCTTTGAGGATACCCTGAAGGATACCTTCCATGGGCCATACTCATTCTCAAATAAAATGTCTTACGCTGGAAATCTTGTTGTACTTACATTTTTTTTTTAAGATTTTTATTGGGGAATTGGGGGTATGGGAACAGCGCTGGGGAATTAGGGGAAGGGGGACAGACAAGTTGCTGTTGTTTTGTTCTTCAGTCTAGTTGTGGAGGCCGTTGCTTCCCTGGCCCAAGCTGGCACCATCATTGCACTCTTCCCAGGCGAGGCAGATCAGTCGCTAGCTTCTGGACGGCCGCTCATGGTGGCTGCTGGCCGCTCACGCTGGCTGCTGGCTACATATGGTAGCCCATGGCAACCCACTGCCACAGGGGCTGCAGCCTACGCTGTTGCCAGCGACTCATGGCAGCCCAGCTCCAGGTTGAGCTGTTGTTCAGCATCTTAGCTGCAGAGGGCAGTGTCACTGGCCCTCATATGTGGATCCGAACCGGGGCCCTCTGGCCTCCCAAACTAGTTCTTAACCATCGCGCCACTCGGCCAGCCCTGTACTTACATTTTGTATCTTGCTTCCTGTTACGTGATTGACTCCTGTGTCTCTTCTCTGGCAGTGAAGCTCAGCCAGATCTGGGGAGCGTCCACTGGGAATCAGCAAAACGTTACATTTTAGTACATTAGGATCAGAGCTGAAGGGGCCTCAGTAGTTTGACACCCAGCCCACTCTCTGAACAGGAATTTCTTTTGCTCATTTAGCATCTGCCTGAAAGCTAAAGATTGCCTTTTTAATGGTGGGAATTTCTTTTTAAAATTTCCTTTATCTCTTGCATGGGAACTTGTCCCACTTTTACTCATTTATCCTAGTTTCGCTTTTTGGAACAATATCATCTTTTGCTCAAGGCAGCCCCTTAAATATTTTCAGGTATGTCAGATTTTGGAGGGGGGGGCATGCCTACAGTCCTTCTTCTGTGCGCTCGGAATGACCGATAAAATAGAGATGGGAAATTATGTGCAAAACTGTCTTTTAAGCACAAATGGAAACCTCCATAGACCAGAAATAGAAGGGGATTCATGCATGTAAGCAGGGGTGAAGCCAGTGGCTCCCAGATTTCAGAGGCTATGTGGTATTGGGCAGGAGGCCAGAGCCAGGCTATGTAAAATAATCCATTGGATGTGATAAGAAGACATCAAACCGTATACCAGGGGTGCCAAAAAAATGTATACAAGTGGACACTTTGGTCAGTGTTGCTCAAGCAGTAGTTTGCTGTAATCAGAAGTGACTGGATGCTGATGGTAACCACTTTGAGCACCTCTTGTAATTGCAGAAATCAAACGTGACTCGTATTTATCTCTTCTTATCAGTATATATTGAGTATTACAATTTTAAAAGTTTTTTCCTTTCTTAAAATGTGTATACATTTTTTGGCACCCTCTGTATTTATATTAAGTCTGAAATAAAATGTTAACTTCATAAATATGTAATACGGATTGGCAGTAACACTACCAATAATTAAAAAGTACTCATATAGCTTTGCAATACATTTCCTTATGGGGTATGCAGACAACAGCTTATAGACCACTATTTAAACAAGTCATGAGAAGGAAGCACAAGTGTTTGAATACTAAAAAATGAAATTCTATAAACGTGTGTGTTGGAGGAGTAAGGCAGACATAGAGAAAATAAAAGTACATTTAAGCTATGGGATATTTTTTTTTATAGGAATGAAAGCCGATCTAGCATTGTGTTAATAATTTAAAGCTAAAAAAACCTAAACATGAAATGCAGTGATCTCACATATAATATTAATAACCTGTCCCTGAAAATCAGACATTTGCAGTAAAAATACCAACTGGGAACATAGTCCCTATAATTTAAATAGAGACCCTTAGTTTTGCTTTTTAAAATCACGGTTACACATTAATCTAATGTAAAACCTCTAATTTCTGTTTTTCTGAATATTTAAAAACTTCCATTTCTTCTAATTTTATATATTTTAACATAATTCAGGCTTATGAGAAACAGTTGCAAAAATAGTACAAATCGCTCTGTAATTATCATCCAGATTTTATTAAACTTTACCACATTCATATAATCATTTTCTCTCTCCCTCATCTATCTATCTATCTATCTATCTATCTATCTATCTATCTATCTATCTATCTATCATCCATTCATCCACCTGCATATAATCATACTTTCCCTCTCTTTATGTATGTAACATATACAGAGGCCAAAAAAAATGTATACACATTTTAAGAAAGGAAACCTGTATTAAAATTGTGATACTTAATATATACCAAAAACAAAAGATGAATACAAGTCACATTTGACTTCTACAATTACAAGAGGTGCTCAAAGTGGTTACCATCAGTATCCAGACACTTCTGATGACGGCAAACTACTACTTGAGCAATGTTGACAAAAGTGTTCATGCATACACATTTTTTGACACCCCGCATATGTGTGTCCACATATGAGTATACATATGTTTATGTGTCATTATTCACAGCAGTTAGAGTACATATGTGTGTGTTTTCCTGAGCCATTTGTCTAATATGCATCCCTAATTCAAATTCAACCAATCTTCCCCTTTGTAGCAAAACAAATTATTTTTCTGGTCCACCAGGGATCACCTGAGGCATCTGATTGAGATGCTTGTTTAGTCTCCTTTCAACCTGAAAAGTTTCTTCAGTCTTCCTTCTGTGGCCTTGATATTTTGGAA
Source organism: Hipposideros armiger (assembly GCF_001890085.2). Taxonomy (NCBI): domain Eukaryota; kingdom Metazoa; phylum Chordata; class Mammalia; order Chiroptera; family Hipposideridae; genus Hipposideros; species Hipposideros armiger. The sequence goes on from NW_017732535.1 coordinate 61,949, forward strand.
TTGCACTGGCTAGCTGGTTTACAGAACAATCCTCACTGTGCCTTTGCCCATTTCCTGGTGACTCCATTTAGGTCCTGCATTCTTGCAGAATCCCTTAGACCAGCGGTTCTCAACCTTCCTAATGCCGTGACCCCTTAATACAGTTCCTCATGTTGTGGTGACCTCCAACCATAAAATTATTTTCATTGCTACTCTATAACTGTAATTTTGCTACTGTTATGAATCGTAATGTAAATATCTTTTTGTTTCCTGATGGTCTTAGGTGACCTCTGTGAAAGGGTCGTTCAACCCCCAAAGGGGTCGCGACCCACAGGTTGAGAACCGCTGCCTTAGACGGTATGCCGGGTTCTTCGCAATTCATGATATCAGGAAGCACATGATGTTGATTTGACTGTTAGTTATAATTTGATCATTTGATGAAGGTGACGTCTGGTAGGTTTCACCATTTCAAAGTTATTATTTCTTTTCTTTGTGATTGATACACTTATTGTGGGATTACACTTCCAGACGGCAAATTTATGATTTCTCATTGAAATTTCACTCACTCATTTTAGCATCTATTGATGATTCTTGCCCAAAACAATGCTTATGGTGCTCACCAAAATGGTGATTTTTTTTTTAAGATTTTTATTGGGGAATTGGGGGAGGGGAACAGCACTGGGGAATCAGGGGAAGGGGAACAGACAAGTTGCTGTCCTTTTGTTCTTCAGTCTAGTTGTGGAGGACGTTGCTTCACTTGGAATTATCATTGCGCTCTTCCCGGGTGAGGCAGATCGGTCGCCAGCCTCTGGACAGCCGCTCATTGCAGCTCTTGGCAGCTCACGCCAGCTGATGGTCGCTCATGCTGGCTGCCAGCCACACCAGCCCACTGCAGCAAGGGCTGCAGCAGCCTACACCGTCGTCCCCTCATGGCAGCCCAGCTCCAGGTCGAGCTGTTGTTCACCATCTTAGCTGTAGAGGGCGCAGTGTCACGGTCCGCGTTTGGGATCCGAACCGGGGCCCTGCTGCTCAGAGTTGGTGTCCCAAGACAGCTCTTAACCAACAAATGGTGATTTTTATGCTTTCAACATTCCTTCTATATTTATTAGTTCTTCTATATTCCTTCTATATTTAATAGTCTATCCTATTGTAAGGAAGACCTTTTCACTTTATGTATGTATGTATGTACGTATGTATGTAAACATGGACTCATACAATATTATTTAATGGATTGTAGTCTTTTATTCTCATTTGAAGCTCACTTTGTCCCTTTCGCAGTCACTATCCTATAAATGTGACTGCTACCCTGAGTTCTATCAACATAGCTTGGTATTGCCTGTTTTTAAACTTTACCTAAAAGAGTTGTGCATTTACATAGCATTTTGTGCCTCTTTTTTTCTACTCAACCTTGAGGTTCATCTTTGTTGGGTGTAGCCATAGTCTGTTCTCTTGCTTGATATAATATCCCACTGTTTTTAACTTAATCCATTTTATTGTGGATGAACTTTTGAGATGCTTCTCGTGTTGCTGTTACTTATAGTACTGTTATGAATACTTCCGTATGTGTCTTTTGTGCATATAGGTGTGTATCTCTGTTGAGGATTTACCCAGGAGTGGAATGTTCCATGTCATTAGATGCTGCCAATCAGTTTTCCAAAATATTGGGTTGTCGGAAAAGTCATGATGTATCTTTGCAATGAAAAACATAGAAAAAATACATCATGACTTTTCTGACAACCCAATAGTTGTACCAATCAGTGTACACACCCACCATCAGCTTGAGCATTCTTATAGCTTCATGTCTTAACACGTAGTATTTGTTATACATCTAATCAGTTTGTTTTGGAGTGGTAGACACTCAAATTTTAACTCAAGTAAGTACCCTTTGCTGGCAGGACATGGTCTTCAATTTCTGTCCTTCTCCATCTATGAGGTTGTCAGATTTTTCATAGCTTTTCAACCTCTCAGCCACATTTATTGGGATGAGCAGATACCACAGGGTGATGTAGCCTCTGTTGCTGGGATCATCTCTCTGGGTCCCTACTTTTCTCCTATCTTAACTCTATAATTCTTTATTGCCTTGTTAAACTGGCTGAACCTTGATCACGCATGCCCCTCTATTGTCATCAGCTGGAATAGCTCTTCTCAGGAAGAGATAGGTCCATGCTACTCCAGAAGCTGACATTTTAGGAGACAATGTTAGCTGACCACACTCAGGAAACTCAGAGATCATCAAATAAAAAAATTAGAATCTAGAAGATTTTTAACTCATATTTAAAAGCTTGACCCCACTAACCTAATATATACATATATCTGTATATCTCTATCTCTTTCTCTATCTCTAGTGATACTTGTGTGTGTGTGTGTGTGTGTGTGTGTGTGTGTGTGTGTGTAATCTGTACCCAAGACCAGGCACTTTTTAAAAGCGTATCTGTATGTTTGTTTGTCTTTAATTGGTCACAATGGGCTTGGAGGAATCTTAGGCAAATAACGAAGGACCAGTCTCCTATTGACCACAGTACACTACAATTAGAAATCATTAAACCACAACGCTCAAGAACCAAAGAATTATTTTTAAGTAACAACTATATTAGAGGATAATGTCAATGAAAATTGAAAAAAAAACCTGATAACTCAGAAACCATGTAAGTATTATGCATCAAAACCTATGAGAAACAGCAAGCTAGAAATGAGAGGGTACCTACAGCCCTTGATGGATACATTGGGAATGAAGTCTGAATTTTAATGAACTAAGAAGAGTAAAGCACAATAAAGAAGAATGAAACAAGCAATAAAATAAGAGCAGAAACTAAGCAGAGAGTGACCAACAAATCTGAATGTAACCCACAAAGCTGAAAATATTAAAATTTGATGTATTCCAGACTGAAAAAAAAAGTCAGAGGAAGACTTAATAACATTAGGAATAAGTAAAGTTCCTTTGGGGAGGAAAGGTCAGCAGAACACCATGAATCAGAGTGTGCCAATGAATTTGAAAATTTGAAATAATTTTTAGAAAAATAAAAACTATTAGCTGGTTAGTGTGGTGAATTATCGAGAAAAAATAGTTCTCTTAATCAAAGCAGATAATGCATTTGATAAAATTGCACATCCTTTCAGGTGAAAAGAAAAACTCAATCTAGAATGAGAAAAGACTTTCCCTAATCTGATAAAGAATGTCTGCCAAAAACTTTCTACAAGCATCATCGTGTTAATAATAATATACAGAGGGTGCCAAAAAAATGTATTCACATTTCAAGAAAGGAAAAAACTGTATTAATATATATTGATAACAGAAGATGAACACAAGCCTCATTTGACTTCTGCAATTATAAGAGGGCTCAAAGTGGTTACCATCAGCATCCAGACACTTCTGATTACAATGAACTACTGCTTGAGCAACGTTGACCAAAGTGTTAACAGCTCTTAAAATGTGTATACATTTTTTGGCACCCCCGGTATGGATGATTTTCCAATTAGTCAGAAATAAGTCAAGCAGTGCCCTCTCCTCCAGACTACTGACTGTCCCACTGGAGGGCCTAGCAAATGTTTGGGACCTTAATCTGCTGCTTGTAAATCAAGCAGTTTCCATAACTTCCAAGCTTGTGTGCTCAGGGGTGCAATGGGGATCATAGAATTGATCTCAGTAGGTTGTTGAGAGGATAACTGAGGCAAGTAAAATTCTTGGCAAGTGCCCCTCCCCTAGGGATCACCCCGTAAATGGTGACTGTCCTGATTATGATCTATTTCACTCTACATTTTTACTCCAACCCTGTCAACTCGATAATCAACTCCTGGAAATTGAATAACTAGGACTAAAGGATTTTGTAAGTTTAAGCGATTGATGCATATTGCCAAATTTCTTCCTCACCCTCATCATGGCTTAATATAATGTGATTCTAGACCCTTCACCGTCATCAATTCCGAAATTTATTAAATGGAGAGACTCTACTTTGTCAGCATTCCACCTAAATAGCTTCCTCGACGTGATGTCCGTTTCTCATAACACTGCGTTATTGCATCTTGGAGAAGATCATGTTTGCTTTCTTTCAAGGTCGTATGTGTGCTGTCCAGTGACAGGAAAGAAATGTATGATGGCATTAAAAAATACCTGTGCGTCAACTGCCCGATTCCAAGCCAGTGCGTGGTGGCACGGACCTTAGACAAACCCCAGACGCTGATGACCATTGCCACAAAGATTGCCCAGCAGATGAACTGCAAGATGGGAGGAGCCCTCTGGAAGGTGCAAACTGGAGTACGTTGCATGTTGTTGCCTTCTCTTTATTTCATTTGTGGGTGGTGGAACTGGTTAAGATTCTGTTTCTCTATTTTTAAAATTTAATTGTGAAATTTACTTGTATTCTGTTCTAATTCATTTTACCATTTAAAAAAAAACCCGGAAGTTGCAGAATGCGATGTTCATTGGTATCGATTGTTTCCACGATATTGTAAATCGACGGAAGTCAATTGCAGGATTTGTGGCAAGCGTCAACGAAGACTTAACCGAGTGAGTAAGCGTTGGTAGACGTCATTCAGTTGGTAGCAATTTATGGACCAAAGAGGAGGGATGGACCTGACTAATGGTGTTGGCTTTTTAGCCACGCATTCTCCTGATCTTCTGACAAAGTTAGGCTCCCGAAATATTTTGCATGGAGGGCTCTGCATCATTTCCTGTTGTTGCCTAAAAATGTTCAACAAATATGACAGCTTAGACAACACCCACATGTCCACGCACAGTTCTCTGGGTCAGCTGTCTGGGACCACATGGCTCTCAGGCCTTACAAGACAGAGGTGAATGTGTTGCTGAGCTATTTTCACAGGAAGGCTTGGGCTCCTCTTCCAAGAGCACATAGTTGTGGCAGAGTCCGTTTTCATGTGGTTGTAGGACAGAGGTCCCTGTTTCCTTGCTGGCTGTCAGCTACAGGCCATATTCAGCTTCTAGAGTTTCGCCCACATTTCTTCTTGCATGCCCGCTCCCACCACCTTCCAACCAGCCAGGGTACATTGAGTCCTTGTCCTACTTCGAACCTCTCCGACTTCCTCTCCTGCCATCAGCCAGAGAACACTCTCTGCTGTTAAAGGGCCTCATGAGATCAGATATGGTCCATGTGGAAAATCACCTTCTCATAAAGTCAACTTGTGCCATGTAACATAATCACAGGGGCAATATCTCACTACATCCACAGGTTCCAGGGAGTTAGGGCAGGTAGAATGCTGCTTACCACATGCTCTGACCTGTGAGTCTCTACATAGTGACCATTAATGCACAGGAAGGCACTTAGGATGTTCATGGGTGAAGACAGATCCTACACCTACAGGCCCTTGTCATCATACGTTTATATACAATGCACATGCAAAAGGAGGCATATTTCTATATCCCATGCTTCTCCTTTTCTCCAGGGACCCTTTTATTTTCCGTGCTTAGAGTAGAAACCACAGCACGCCTTCAAATGGATTTGCACACAGCTCAGTTTATAGTTCCTTGCACATTATGATGTGTGACCATCACAGGTCACCACTATGTTTAACGATGTTTGTGGCCCATTAGGTATAAGTCCAGAGTATTCCTTAAGGAAGACGTCTGTGTTCATAGATGACCGTGTTTTTTTCCACTCACGCTTTATTTCACTACAGTAGTATTATCTTGCTCTGCTTTTTTTTTTCTTGAAGGGGGGAATTAGAGAATAATGCTGTGATAATAGGGAGGAAAAGCTTTCATTCACTCAACAGATATTTTTGAATGCTTGCTGTGTTCAAATGCTGAGAATACAGCATTGAAAATGCCTGATCTCGTCCCACGGTGTGCGAATTCTAGCAAACAGGCAGACAGACAAATACACCATCTCATGTGAGGTCTTCATAATACTCTCAAGTAAATAAAAAAGCACTAAGGAGATGGAAGTGTGGAACAAATATGTAATTTTACTTGCCCTGTGGGGAAGCGGTCATAGTAGCTGTTAAATTTCCAAAAGCACACCGCTCCCTCAAAGCAGATTATTATGGGTAAGCGATTGTTTATAGATCGGCCTAGAAACAGGAGTCACCAGGAACACTGGGTTTTTATTTCATGGTGTTGTTCCCCAGCAGGTGAGACTGACAGAGTCAGGCACATAGAAAGTGTGTATAATTTGTGGACTGTGAAGGAATGCTCCCATTCTGTATTACTATTTGTGTGCATTCAAAAACTTGTAATGCCTAGATAGCAGAAGAGACCAATACTTTGATCTTGCAGGGGAATGAAAGAATGGATCCTTAATTGGATCCTCAGCTACCAAGAGTGACTTTTTTTGGGGGGGTGGGGGTGGTCATGGATTAATTCAGAATCAAAGTGATTAAATGTTAATCTAGTTTTCCAGACTGATGGCTTATTTCTCCAAACAGGTGGTTCTCTCAGTGTATCTTCCAGGAATCAGGGCAGGAGCTTGTGAACGGGCTGAGGGCCTGCTTACAAGGTCAGTGTCCTGTGAAGTTTGGAGCACCTGAGTCTCACCCAGTAGATCTCCACCAGTGGAGAGATTGTCTCCAAGGGGACATTTAGCAATGACTGGAGACACTTTTGGCTATTGCAACTGGGGTGGAGGTGCTACTGGCATGTAGTCTCGTGGGTAGAGGCCATAGAGTCTCCTAAACATCTTACCACGCATGGGACAGCAATACCCCAACTAACACCACCACAGAAATTCATCTGCCTCAGAATTTCTACTATTGTTGTTAAGAAAACATGGACTAGATTGAGGGCTTAAGCAGTGAAACTCCTGAAAGCTACAACATTGAAAAATGAACCTAAAAGTTGTCAAAAGAAGCAGTGGCCAGTTTGTTCCAAGTTACGGTTTATTTACATGTGTTTCTGATTTCCTTTCAGAGGCCCTGAAGCTCTGGTATGAACGGAATTCAATTCTGCCGTATTCTATTATTGTGTATCGGGATGGAGTGGGAGATGGTCAACTTCAAGCTCTGATTGACTGTGAAATACCACAGATTGTGTCCTCCTTAAAGAGTATTTTCAAATCACAAAAGTAGGTATATAAATGTTGTGAAGCACAGATTTTGCATTTTAGTCTTTGAAAAACATCTATAACTATTATGATGTATGAATTATGAGAAAGAGATTGATACGGACAGAGAGCGTTAGCGGATGGATGGGGAGAAAACAGGCCCTCACATCCCTGACCCTGGGGCTCCACACCCACGTCAGAGCAGAACTGGAACATTGTAGTAGCAGATTGCTTCCCCCCATGAAATCCCTATGAATCTCTTTTTTTTTTTTTTT
>NW_017732535.1:69579-121649 GCF_001890085.2 Hipposideros armiger
GGCCCTCATATGTGGGATCCGAACCGGGGCCCTCTGGCATCCCAAGCAAGTTCTTAACCATCGCGCCACTCGGCCGGCCCTGAATCTCTTTTTTTAATTGCCCTGCAAAGCCTTCATGTAGCACAGCTTGTTAACCTCAGAGATTCACTAAAACCCCTGAACAGGGCCTATCAATGGTGTTAAACAAAAACCTATGAGACTGAAAGTTGTCCTGAAAAAAAAAAAAGGGGGGTGGGGTGGGGCGGTTTATTGAGTCATATGCCAAATAGCCAAGGTAAGGACCAGGTCCTGGGGCATGCAATCTAAACCACCAGCCACAGGGCTAGATGGAGAAGGCAAACATGTCTGCTGTCCTCGGGTGGACATGGCTCTTTTATACAATGAGTTTGGGAAAGAAAGATATAAGTTGTTTTGAAAACATTTACATGGGCTGTAGATAAGTGGGGGTGGGAAAGAGTGAAACGGAACTGGGATAGGTGACTAGTCCATTGGAAGAAATTCTTATTGCTTCTGGGTTGGTTATAGGCAACAGTCTGGAAAGCTCATGCATAAGCAGGATGTGGTAGCGTCTGGTGGTCCACTCTTCTTTTTAGGTCATGGGGGAAATAAATAGCTGCCTGGAAGTTGATTCAAAATTTCAACACATAGTCAGGAATGTGGGCGGTCTTTTGTTGGTTTCAGCCTGTGTCTGCTAACTGAATAGCTTCCAATGTGTCTTCCTCCCACCCTCCATCTTGGTGTAATTTAGGACACCTCAGAATTTCTTTTCTTGTGAACTCCTTTATCCTGGAGTTTTGTAGGTCGCAGGGCTGGGGATGCCTCCCAGCTGCCAGTGCTGCTCTCATCTATTTATCAGTGAAGGCTGGTGCCCTACATAGATAATAGCAGTGATGCTGACATTGTGAGGAAGGGACTCTTCCCCTAAGATATGGGTGGCTACGAATCAGCCACCTGGAGCTAAGACAGTAAAATTGGGGTGTATAGAGAGCCGCCCTGCAGGTTCTTTGTAATGGTTCCTTTGTATGTGGTGTTTCAACACTCTGAATGCTTCTGAGATGACACTGAGTAAACATAGTGACACTGATCATAATTTTTTTAAGTTTCAAACTAACTTTCATTGTGGTGAAGAAACGAATAAACACCAGGTTTTTTGTCGAGTCTCAAGGAACCCTTCAAAATCCACCTTCAGGAACAGTTGTTGATGTAGCTGTGACCAGGCGGGAATGGTAAGCCACCTTTATAGATTTTAAAGATTCCCTTTCATTCAAATAGTAACAGAATTGTTTAAGCTTTGCATGATTTGGAGGAGAAAGGAAGAATTGACCTAAGGAATGTTAAAAAATGATATGAATAGAGACATTGGATTATAGATTTTTTGGGGGGATGTTTCATTTTCTTCTCATAGAATTTTTAAAATTTACTGCAAATATACTTATCATTTTAAGATTCTTCAGTTGTTAGGAAGAATGGTAGGACTTCTGGTTAACTTCAGATGTGTCAATTATGCAAATCAGAAAATTATGTAGAACCACGGAGGGAAGTAAAACATGACACTCACATCAGTAGGCAGGGAAACTGAAGTGCCACTACAGACAGACAGAAACATTGATCAATCCAGTAGAAACCAGGAAAGGAGTCAAGAAACAAGCAAAAGTATGATAAACATAAAGCATAACAAAAGATGATACACAAGACTAAACTCAATATTTACAATAAATGAACCTTTCCAGTTCTATCATTTAGGGAATTTGAATATATTCAGGTGATTCTTAGGGAGAGGCGGGAAGTGTCCATCCCTGGATCTCTGAATCGAATTACTTATGACCCTATCAAATGGGCCAGTTTTACATTTCTGCCTCTAGGCATCAATGCATATGCTTTTAAGTCTAAATCCTATGGGAGTTATGACTGGGGTCAATGATTTCACTGTCATTTGTAGATTGGCTTATCAAATCACTCCTCAATGGGTGGCCAGCCTTTTAAATGTAAAGGAAACTCTGTCTGTAGAATGGATTTCTGTAAATTAATGTCACTTCCGATACTAGTTGGCTACGTTCTTTTTCTTCTGAAATAAGCTGATACCCACCTGCTCTCTTTTCCAGGTATGATTTTTTTATTGTAAGTCAGTCTGTGAAAGAGGGAACCGTCACTCCCACTCACTATAATGTCATCCACGACACGGTGCGCTTGAGCCCAGATACAGTACAGTGTCTAACTTACCGACTCTGCCACATGTATTATAATTTACCAGTAAGTAGTTTTTGATACCGATTTTCCTTCAGATCTGTGAACTTGGTCAACATTGAATTTAGACTTTTTGAACCTTGAATTCATATCTATGAACATTGAAATTTAGGGAAAGTAGATATGACGTTAAAAAAATTTTTTTTTTCTCCTTTAAACTAAAGGGTATCATCCGAGTTCCTGCTCCTTGTCACTATGCCCATAAACTGGCTTACCTTGTGGGCCAGAGCATTCACCAAGAGCCACATCAGTCCTTGTCAAACCGTCTCTTTTACCTTTGACCTACAGAAGAAAGCCTGATGGGATATTGAAAACCACGATTATTTACTCGTTTTTCCTGTTGAAGCTGTACATCTGAATTATTTTCCTCATCATTCTTGATTGGACACGGACACAATTCAAATTGATACATGCCATTTTCAATACCACCACTGACTTAACCTGAGACTTGTATTTTCCAGACAGGAAAACTCACAGTGAGGATTTTCTCTTGCATTTTACCTTTCCAATGTGTTACAATGATTTTATGATGAAATTTGCCCAAATACTTTGCACTCCTAGAAGTGCTACTCTGCTAATTGTAAAGATTATGCATTAGTCAGAGGGAGAATACATCTATGAGCAGGTAAATTCTACTTAGAAAATATCTACTTTATTTTTGAAATGTTTCCATTTTAAAGGACATAAAAATAACATTAAATGGGGATTTATTTGTGTTTAGTATTTTGTAGGTAAAAGAGCCTGTGTACATGAAGCATTGTTTATTCTTTGTACTGGGATGGGAATTTGAATGTATTTCTGGTGGAGCTGTAAATAAGCTTTGGTGGAGCTTGTGATTTAAAAATTGGCAATTTAAGAACATTGAAGCATTTTGTCACTTTTCCAAAATAAGGGAAATTAAGAGCTCTATTAGCATTTTTGTTTAGTTTATTCTCTTGTGCATATTCCAAGTGTGACGCTAATTGTGTTTGCTGTGCCACAGTCAGAAGAGTGTCTTGAATAAGTTGTGTCAATGAAGCTGTTATGTTTTTCCTGAAAGCAGACACATTTGTTTTTTCTCTCTATTTAACACTATCTTTAAATAGACTCTAGGAAACAGTATGTGAAACTTTCTCTTTTCTTATACTCCTAAATAGAGTACTATTTGGGGTTGGGGGTGAGAGGAGTAGATTAACTTCAGTATACCAGAAAGGGTATGTTTAAAAACAATATAATTGCTTTGATTATAAGTTAATCAAGTTAGGTTTGCAATTTGAATGAGTCTTATAAGAAACAAAATTAAAACAAAAGTCATTTAAAAATATATTGTAATCCAGATAACATCCTATGTAGCAGTACTGCCAATAGTGATAAATATAATACAGGAGATGGGCCCATAATTAAAAACAAGTTTAAGCAAAACTTTCTTTTCTGGAGCTAGAATTTGATTTATGATAACACATTTCTAGAGATCTACAAAAATAATTGGGAAGGAATAAATTCAAAGTAGTTATTAAAAAGTTCCTGAATGTTTCCTATAAATACAATACAGATATTAACTTCTTACACTATATAAGAACTTCTAGATTTGTCAATTTAGAATTCAATAAAGGTATGCATGTTAAAATCATTGAATTCAGGTCTTGTTATTTTTATTTATTTTTAATTTTTTTTCAAAACTTTATGGGGAACAGTGTGTTTTTCCAGGACCCATCAGCTCTAAGTCAAACCACTGTTTCCATCTAGTTGTGGAGGGCGCAGCTCAGTGGCCCATGTGAGGATGGAACCAGCAACCTTGGTGTTATGAGCACTGCACTCTAGCCAGCTGAGCTAACTAGCTACCCTGGGTCTTTTTATTTTTAAAATATATGCTCGTCTTAGGCTTCTTTTTCTTTTCTTTTTCTTTTTTTTTAAGATTTTATTGGGGAATTAGTTGAGAAATTAGGGAAGGGGAACAGCTAAGTTGTTGACCTTCAATCTTAGTTGTGGAGGACGCAGCTAGCTCAGCTCCAAGTCCAGTCACCATCTGGCCACCTGTAGGCAGCTTCTGGCCACTCAGCTCAAGGTGCCGTGTTCAATCTTAGTTGCAGGTGGGCATAGCCCACCATCCCTTGTAGGAGTCAAATCGGAAACCTTGTTGCTAAGAGCGCACGCTCTAATCACTGAGCTAGGGCAGCTCAGTTTAAGGTGCTGTGTTCAATCTTAGTTGTGGGTGGGCGTAGCCCCCCATCCCATGCGGGAGTCGAACCGGAAACCTTGTTGTTAGGAGCACATGCTTTCACCAGCTGAGCCATCCTGCCACCTGTTGGCAGTTCAGTGACAGCTCAGCTCGGGTGCAGCTCACTGGCCCATGTGGGAATCGAACCGGCAACGCTGTTGCTCAGAGCTCGTGCTCTTAACCAACTGAGCCACTCAGCTGGCCCTGTCTTAGGCTTCTTAATCTACTGAAAAAAAAAAAGAAACTTTTTCTAAGATAAATGGAAATATTCTTGTGACTAAGATGCTATCTGATTTTATTAGCCTACTATCACTTTATAAACTAGGTGAAGGAACTGGGTACTCAATATTTCTAGGTGAAAGCCTTACTGTCGCAAAAGCTTATAGATAAAATTTCTATAATGTATCATAATGCCCAAGCTTCACATTGTTGAGTAGGTGTTGGGAGGACTAATTAAAGATTATTCAGGATTTGACCTAAGTAGCAATACAATAGATAATCTAAGAAAAACGAACTTCCTGGCCCTTAATGAATAAATTATATATATCAAATGTATATCAATATGCCCACTGAGTAAAACTCAGAAAGTTGGATGAAATATTAGAGAAGAATATTGAATAACATTGAAGAGATGGCAAAGCACAGAAGAAAATAGCACCATTATCTGGCAAAAGGAAAATCTAGAGGGATGACCTTTGTATTTGGGGCTGATTTTTGAGCCACACATTCCTGAAGAGGCAACTGGGTGACTGAGAAGTTGAGGATGTATTCTGACAAATTTGTGGGCCTATGTTGAGGAAAACCTGGAGGGAGGGTAGTTGTGGGTTGGAGTCCTTGAAGGATACAGCCTAAGGGAGCTTAAAGTAGACAAGACCTTCCAGGAACAGAGACCCATTTAGATTGTTAATCTCCTCACAGTCATCAGCCAGAGGAAAACAAAGTCTCTACAGGATAACTTCTTCTTTGACATCTCTTTCTAAAATTTATCATATACCATACAGAGTACTCAATAACAAATAAGCAAATAGGGGCGGGCCGGGTGGTGCAGTTGTTTAGAGTGCACTTTCTCAGCAACAGCGTTGCTGGTTCCATTCCCACATGGGCCAGTGAGCTGCACCCAAGCTGAGCTGCCACTGAGCTGCCAATGGGCGGCCAGATAGCTCAGCTGGTGAGGTCACGTGCTCTTAACAACAGAGTTGCCAGTTTGACTCCTGCATGGGATGGTGGGCTTCACCCTATCCCGTCCCTCCTCCCCCACCCCACAACTAGATTGAAAGCAGCGACTGGACTTGGAGCTGAGCTGCACCCTCCACAACTAAGATTGAAGGACAACAACTTCACTTGGAGCTGATGTGTTCTGGAAAAACACAATGTTCTCCTTTCCCAATTCCCCAATAAAATCTTTAAAAATAAATAAATAAATAAATAAATAAATAAATAAATAAATAAATAAATAAATAAAATAAGCAAATATAAGAGGAAGGCAAAGCTGAGGGAAATGAGACAGTAGAACTAGAACCACAGGGGTTCAAATTATATGAGTTATCAACACAGAGTATAAAATAATTGTGCTTCCTATATTCCAAGAGGTAAAATTAAAAAAAAAATCTCAACAGCAAATCGTGGAAAAGAACCAATTAGGAATTCTATAACTGAAAAAACAGCATCTGAAATAACTCAGGATGCATATAGCAGCACACTTGACACAGCGTAAGAGAGAATCGATGAAATGGAAGATAGGTTAGAAGGAACTATTCAGCATCAAGCAGTGAGATTTAAAAAAAAGGGAAATACAGAAAACAGACTAAGACAGTGATAATCTCTTATACTGCTTAGTTTCTAGAAAGTTGCTGGATACTCTTGCTCCCACTGTAACAAAGAGAATATACAGGATAGGCTACAAAAGTATATTTTTTCCCTTGCTTTTAAAATATTTTAATGAGATGTACATGTGGTAATATGCATAAATCTTCACCATACAAGTGAACAAATTTTATAGAATTATACCTATTTAGCCACCATACAGATGGGTCATAGAATTATTTCCAACATTTGAGAAGGTTCTTTGGCCCTTTTCTATTCAATACCTCCTCCTTGAAGTAACCATTATTCTCACTTCTATCACCATAGATTATTTTGCCAGTTATTAATAGATTAATAGGTTGTACAATCTTTGTAGCTGGTTTCTTTCACTGTTATTACTTCCATGAAATCCTCTATGATGTTGTGTTTGCATGTAGATGGTTATTTTTTATTGCTATGTAGCAGTCCATTGTACATATAGACCATTAATGATTCATTCTCTAATTGATATATAGGCAACTGTGTTATTTCCAATTTTTCTTTATTAATATAGCTTCTAGCAACATTTTTGTACATGTCTTTTCCTAGAAAACCATATTTTTTTAAAGCCATCATGGAGCTGACAAATTCTCATGATTAAATTCATGTTTTGTATTTTGGGCAGGAATAGCACAGAAATGATAGCATGTTTTCATCATATAAGGTGGCACATAATGTCAATTTGTCATTCCTAGAGAATTATTAGTAATTGGCCTGTCTGGTGAATCTCTGTAAGACTCCATTTGTTCAAATGTCATATTTAATCTGACTTGGACCTTGCTTAGAACAAAGAGTTTTGTTTTTATTTTTGTTTTCTGGCATAATTGTAAAAAAAAATTATAGGCAATTGTTTAACTTGTGGTTGCTTGAAGTGATAGATGACAGTTGGAGTAAACAATAGACTAATAAGAACTTAAAAAGGAAAGCTGGGGAATACGATGTCCGTAGAAGCTTTGAAAAGCTCTGTCTTACTCCTGGGTATCTAGAATAACACAGCCAAGTGTAAGGCTGTGTGCACACTCAGGGCTGTCACGTGCTTAAGAAAGAACTGACAAGACCCTAAGTTCTCACTTCTGGCTGCCCATGATGTTCTCCAAAAGCAGGAAGTTAAGAGTATACCAGGGCTTTTAGCTGCCTGGATGAGTGTTGAAGACATGATTCAACATGCTCCCAGAACCCCTTGGCAAAGTCTGGGTGACTTCAGGTTGCTAAGGAAATCTCTACCAATAGTTGACCATCAAGTAACTGAGAAGGGACCACAGTGGTCACACAGAATACAGAATGCAGAGAATTAGTTCAGAAAAGTCACTAACAAGAAAATAACTGCAAAAAATAATACCCCAAACAACAAATCCTAGGAAGGGGTGAGATTCTGATTCCATATTATTATATTATTATATTATATTATATTATATTATATTATATTATATTATATTATATTATTATATTACCTGAGTTGCCATATTATATTTTAAATGTCCAGTTTACAACAACAACAAAAAAAGCAAAAGCAAAGTATGGCCCTGTGCAGAAAAGAGATGACATAGCAGGACTGAGCCAGCTTTCCTTAGAAAGACCTGCCTTTAGATTGATTGGCCCTTGGCTAAAGCCTGGGAACTCAGAATCAGCAGGGTCCCCAATATTCTCTGATAAGAGTGGCCCACTCTGCCTAAACTGTTTTTGCCAACACGGTGGTTCTGCTGAATATGTCTTTCCTTCTGGAATTCTTGAATTTCAGGTATGTGCTAGGCAGAAGGTACCTAAATGACCAGTCATCAATCAAAACCTCTGGTCACACAGGCTCTAATGAACTTCCCTGGCAGACAACATTCACACATGCTGTCACACATTATTGCTGGAGAAATTAAGTGTACCTGTGTGACCCTGTCAGGGCAGAATTCTTTTTTTTTTTTTTAAGATTTTTTTTATTGGGGAATTGG
Organism: Hipposideros armiger; assembly: GCF_001890085.2. Lineage (NCBI taxonomy): Eukaryota > Metazoa > Chordata > Mammalia > Chiroptera > Hipposideridae > Hipposideros > Hipposideros armiger. Next base: position 77,803 of record NW_017732535.1, read on the forward strand.
GGGATGGGAACAGCGCTGGGGAATTGGAGGAAGGGGAACAGACAAGTTGCTGTCCTTTTGTTCTTCAGTCTAGTTGTGGAGGACGTTGCTTCACTGGCCCAAGTTGGCACCATCATTGCGCTCTTCCCGGGCGAGGCAGATCAGTCGCCGGCTTCTGGACGGCCGCTCACTGCGGCTGCTGGCCGCTCACGCTGGCTGCTGGCTACACACAGTAGCCCATGGCAGCCTACTGCAGCAGGGGCTGCAGCCTACGCCGTCGCCGGCGACTCATGGCAGCCCAGCTCCAGGTTGAGCTGTTGTTCAGCATCTTAGCTGTAGAGGGCAGTGTCACTGGCCCTCACATGTGGGATCCGAACCGGGGCCCTCTGGCGTCCCAAGCCAGCTCTTAACCAAACGCCACTCAGCTGGCCCCAGGGCAGAATTCTTGACAGCATCTACCTGGTTTTCTCTGGACCTTCCTTCAGGCATCTTTTTCCCTTTGCTCATTTTGCTTAGTGTGATTTCACTGCAATAAATCATAGCCAGCAGCACGATTCTATACTGAGTTCAGTGAGTCCTCATAGAGAATGACAGAACCTGAGGGGCTCTAGCCACCCTCTCAACACAGACTAGTACACAAGGAAAAAAATAACCAATGGATACTGTATATGAGGAAATCCAGACATTGGACTTACTAAGACAAAGGCTTTGTAGCTACCTTAAATAAATTCAAAGAATTAAAGGAAATCATATTTAAAGAACTAAATGATAGTATGAGAATTGTGTCTCTCCAAATAGACACAAGAAAAAGCAATACATTATAAAAGATAACCAAATAGAATTTCTGAAGTTGACAAATATAGTAATAACTGAAAATTTTGACAGAGGAGCTTTTACTAGTTTCCTAGTGCTGCTGTAACAAGGGATAAACAATGTGGATTAAAACAACAGAGATTTATGGTTTCACACTTCTGGAAGCAGGAAGTCTAAAGTCAAGCTGTAGGCTAATGCATTAGATTTCCTTGCCACCTTCTAGCTTTTGGTATTTTGTGGAAATCCTTGGTTTTCCTTGGCTTGCAGCTGCCATCACTCCAATCTATGCCTCCACCATCACATGGCCTTCTCTGCGCTGTGTCCATGTGTCCAAGCTCCTACTCTTAGAAGGACAATAGTCATTGGCGTAGGGACCACCCTAATCCAATATGACCTTATCTTAACTTGATTACATCTGCAAAGACCACATTTCCAAATGAAGAAACTTTCACAGGTAATGAGGATTAGAGCAATAATGTGTATTTGGAGGGACATGACCCCACAACAGGACTGAACAGCAGATCTGAGCAGGAGGAATGCAGAATCAGCAAATTTGAAGCTAGGTCAGTTGACATGCAGTCTGATGAACAGTAAGTTAAAACAAAATAAGGGTGGGGAAGAAAAAGAGAGACTCAGAGACCTGAGTAATACTATCAAGCATACCAACGTATGCATAAAGAGTGTCCCAGGGCCAGCCTAGTGGCGTGTTGGTTAGGAGGTGGCTTGGGACGCCAGCTCTGAGCAGCAGGGCCGGGGTTCAGATCCCACATGAGGGCCAGTGAGGCTGCGCCCTCTATAACTTGACCTGGAGCTCACCTGCCGTGAACTGCCCGCAACAGCATCGGCTGCCCTGGGCTGCCATAAGCTACCATAAGCGGCTGGCAGCCATGGTGAGCAGCCAGCATAAGAGATGCCAAGAGCAGCCGCCCAGAGGCCTTCCACCGATCTGCCTCACCCCGGCAAGAGCACAATAATGATACCAACATGGGCCAGTGAAGCAACATCCTCCACGACTAGACTGAAGAACAAAAAGCCAGCAACTTGTCTGTTCCCCTTCCCCCAATTCCCCAATTTAAAAAATAATCTTAAAAAAAAAAGGGTCCCAGAAGGGAAAACTAAGATGGTGCAGTAAGTATATGCTGTGTTTACTTTCTGTCCGTCACTGAGGAGGTGCAGGGGAAGTGGGAGGCTCTCAGCGGTGAGATGCTCAGGCAAAAGAAAGCACACAAAGCGGACACGAGGAGGAACCAGCGTCTTTCATTAGCAACAGCAGCCATTATATAGAGGTTTTGGGGGAGGAGCGCACGCTTGCTCCCTCCCTCAGCTGTGACTCATGCTTACCTAAAGAGCGCATGTCATCGGGATTCGGCGCCTGCACAGCAGGCTTCTGAGTCAAAGGTTGTTACGTGTGGGGACAGGGTCCCTGCGTCAGCGGCCACCGCTTGTGTGGGCCCGAACCTCTTCTGGCGTCAGAGTCCGTTAGCCAGCCTGCACACAACGGAATCAGCCCAGGCCCTGTCAATTTACCCCCTGCAGGGTGGCTCCACTTGAACTGAAGAGCATGCCCCTATGCCCTACTCACAAAACCACATCAAAATTACAGCTAATCTACGAAACAGCCATTATTGAGAATCACCTAAAATCAAGCAGAACTGAAGCCTTCCAACTAAAGATGTGCGGAAGAAGCCAGCTCCAGACTGGTAGGAAGGTCAGAGACCCTGAACGGACTGATCCCATATCCGTGTGTGACCATTAAAGATCGGGGAGGCTTTTTCAGCTATGGGGTCCATCCCCATCCCCTACAAGGGCAAGAGATCCCAGCCACACTCAAGCCCAAATTTCCAGTGCTGGGGAGAGAAGACCCATCATTTTTGGTTGTGAAAATCAGCAGCCATTGTGACTGACTGCAGCCATTGTGACTGACTGAGACGGGGCGGAAAACTCACTGGGAATGCAAGCGGACTTACCCACCAACGGAATCACAGGCTCTCAGCTCCACCACTGGGGCAGCAACTGGAAAGCCGGCAGGAACATATGGTGAGTAATTCAGTTGTCTAGCATGGGACCTGCTTGGAGAGGCAGATTTCTCCTGACTGGGGGGAGGGGTGGAGAGGTGTGGCGCTTCCCAAGGCTCGCTGGCCTGGAGCCGAGGTGGGGGCCGCAGCTGGAGCTGGAGCTGAGCTGCCGGGGGTTTTCCACCCTGGTCGGAGCTGTCCGAGGTGCGGCTGCCCATCAGGAGGCTCCGTGAGTGGCGGGCGGGGGAGGTGGCGGTGCAGTCCACGGAGGCGACCTCCGTCGTGTCCGAGGCAGGCTGGGGAGCTGAGCCTGCAGATGTGCTGGTTGAGGGGGCTGGCACTGACCGCACAAGTGATTGGCAGGCCGCTGGAGGGAGGGTCGGAGCTGTCCGAGGTGCGGCTGCCCATCAGGAGGCTCCGTGAGTGGCGGGCGGGGGAGGTGGCGGTGCAGTCCACGGAGGCGACCTCCACCGTGTCCGAGGCAGGCTGGGGAGCCGAGCCTGCAGATGTGCTGGTTGAGGGGGCTGGCACTGACCGCACAAGTGATTGGCAGGCCGCTGGAGGGAGGGGCGCTTGGACCAGTGGTGGCGCCGGGTCTCTGCGAGGAGGACCGGAGGACCTACGGCACGGGTCGGTGGGCGGCTCCGTTCCGGCGTCCTGCTTCCTCCTGCATTTCGCCGGCTGTGGGCTCGTGCTGGGGGCTGGCGGGGCAAGCTGGTGCAGGAGGAGTCCCTGCAGCGAGCGGGCCGGCGGGGCCCAAGAACGCGAGGGCCGCCGTGCGCCTCAGTACGCGACGGCCACCCTCTCACCCCGAAGCGCGCTGTGGATGCGCCACAAGGCGGCTGCCTTCTCCCAGTCGAGGTGTTCTGGGGTGACTTGGAAACCCAGCTCGGGGAGCGGTGGCAGCCTCAGAGGGCGCCCTCGCCTGCGTGGCAGCAGACAAACGCTGCGTTTTCGGGGCCTGGCGCTGTCGCGTGGCGGTGAGCCGGCTCTCCGGGGGCGCTTCTGCCCCTTGGCGGCACCTGCGTCCGCTGCGTGGGACGAAGGCTGAGGACCGCCCCGGCTCGCTTCGGCTTGGGGTGCGGCGGGAAGCAGCCAGGGCCACCGCGCTTCCGGGAAGGCCAAGTCGGGAAGCTGCCAGGGCCACCGCGCTTCCGGGAAGACCAAGCCTAGGCTGGAGCTGTAGGAGCTCGTGATGGCGTTTCTCGCGGCGCAGGAGCTCAGCGCGTCTTCTGAGCCCTCCGGGGCGCCGGGCATTCCCTGCAGAGGCCCCGGGCCGGGCTCGGAGGAAGAGGGGCCTCCCTGGCCCCCGGATGGAGACGCCGCACCCCCGGTGCCATCGGGGCCGGCCGGCTCCTCGGGGGCGGCGGGCTCTTCCTCGCGCTGAGCCCTTTCTTCCCCCGGGCTCTCTGCTTCGGCCCTCGACGGGATCCCCCCCGGGCGGCGGCCTCGGGCACACCTGGGTGCCGTGCGCGCCATGAGGATGGCTGCCAGCTCCCGTGCCGCACGCAGAGCGACGCTGCCCGCTAGAGACGCCGAGCTGAGGGCCGTCCTCCAGTCGGGAGCCAACGGCATTGCTCTCCTCTGAAGGCCATGCCCGCAGTTGGAGGCGAGGCGGCCCAGACAGAAGCGCAGCGCCCCAGCGACCCTGGGATAGCGTCTCCGACACGCCGTGACAAGGCGCAGGGGCCAGCTCGCTGCATGACCCTCGCGCTCTGGATACCTGCGAGTGGGTGGAGGCGTCCAGGGAAGGTGCCCGGCCTGGCGAGCGCGGCGGCGGCAGCGGTAGAGGTGCTGGTGGTGGAGGCGGCGGCGGCGGCTGCGGCCGCGCTGGCCCAGGAAGGAAAGGGGTGGGGCTGGGAGGCGGAGCCTGCCCAGGTGGCCGCCCATTGGGGGGTGGGGTGGGGGTGGGGGGCGCTTGAGGGAAGGTCTGTCTTCAGACAGGGAGCGGGCTTCAAGCTAGCTCCTTCAAGTGTCAACACGGCCAAAGGCAAAGTGTCCACTGTGGGGCCTGTTGCCTGGACGCCCTTGGAACGCGCTGACCAAGAGTGGGCACGCGTGCCCGAGGTCGCGAGGAGCGCGTGCGCCCCGAGATTCTGCGGAAGGGCAGTTGGGGTTCGGCGCGCCATCGACGAGACGATGCGTGGGGTCCCCGCGCAGAGGACACGGGAGGAGGGCCCGCGGGCAAGCACAGGTGCGGGTCCCCCCAGGGACGACGCTCACTCAGGCACTCCCACACCTGCCCAAGGGTGGAGGTGTTTCTCAATTCATGGGACTCTTGTACACTCGTGAGAATACGATGAATCTTCACCCTGTGCCCGTCTGCCGAAGAACTCTTTTAGGCCTATGTTTTTCATACAATTTCAGGGGCTTTCTGTACATAGGCGGAATGGGCTCTTGCCATGTGAAGCAACTGCAGTGGATTTCCTTGGTTTTTGTCCTGAGTATGTCAGACAGAGAAAGACAGATGCAACATTTTTTAACGTATTTTGAAATCTAAATAATAAAATAGAGAAACAAAAGGGAAAGAAACTCATAGATACAAAGAACATATGTATGTTTGTTAGATACGGAAGTTAGTGTTAACGGGTTGGCTACAAAAGGGGAAGGGGGTGTAAGTAATACAAATTATTAGTTATAAATAGTATGGGTATATAAAGTAAAGCATAGCATTAAGGTCAATAATATGGTAGTAACTATGTATAATGAGCAGTAACCTAGACACGAGGATCACATCTTAAATCATGCAAATGTCTAACCACTGTGCTGTACGTCTGAAATCAATATAAAATAATATTGAATGTCCACTGTATTTGAACTTTTAAAAAAGGCAGGTGAAAAATTAAGGGGAATGAGAGGTCAAATTTCCAGGTGTTAAACAAATATGTCATGGGGATGTAATGTACAGCATTGGGAATGTAGCCTATAATAGTGTGATAGTTTGTTATGATGTCAGATGGTTACTGGACTTACGGTGATCACTTCTTTATGTATATAAATGTTGAACTACTATGGTGTACACCTGAAACTGATATAATGTTGTATGTTAGCTATATTTTTTAATAAAAATATTAAAAAAGAATAAAAATAATAAAATATCACATAAAATTAGTTGATAAACAGCAGGCTTTTGTGAGGATTGACTGCAATTTTGAAAGAATTTTTACTGTGGGTAAAATACTTTCAAACAGCATTACATGCTACAGATAAATTACCCTTCATTTCATGGGGCAAACTTCATTGTCATCTTATTTTAAGAACTTATCACAGCCACTCCAACCTTCAGTAACTACTACTCTGATCAGCCAGCAGCCATCAACAATGGGGCAAAACCTTTGACAGCAAAAAGGTTAAAACTCGCTGAAGGCTGGGATCACAGCTTTTTCTTTTTCAGCAATCAAATATTTTTAATTAAGAAATGTACAGTGTGTTTTTTAGACATAATGCCATTGCACTCTTAATAGACTACCATATAGTGTAAACATAACTTTTATGTGCTCTAGGAAAGCAAAAAATGCATGGGATTCTTTTAGTGTGATATTTGTTTTATTGTGGAGGCCTGAACTGAGCCTGCAATAGCTCTGAAGTATGCCTAAACTATATTTAAAGGGTTAACACACCGTCCTGTTACAGATTTAACGTTCTCTAAGTTGATTGTATATTTGCTTTTACCAGTGTGCTGTATATTTTCACATGTTGTCACATCGCTAATTAGTGTCTTTTCAGTTCAGGTGGAAGAACTCCTTTCAGCATTTCTTGCAAGGAAGGTCTAGTGGTGATGAACTCCTTCAGCTCTTCCTTGCCTAGGAAAATATTGATTTCTCCTTCATATCTGAAGGATAACTTTCTGGATAGACTGCTTTTGGCTGGCAAATGTTTTTGTTTTTGTTTTCAACACTTTGAATATGTCATTCCACCCTCTCCTGGCCTATAGAGTTTCTGCTGAAAAATCTGCTGGTAGCCTAATGGGGGTTCCTTTGTAGGTCACAATCTTTTTTTTCCTGGATGCTTTTAAAATTCTTACTTTCTCCTTGATTGTTGACAATTTCATTGTAATGTCTTGGAGAATGTCTTTTTGTATTGAAAAAATAGAATGATCCATTAGCTTTGTGAACTTGGATGTTATTGAAATTAACCTTGCATAAACTAAAATTAGAGTGTTATAACTTTAGGATGTTAAAGGTCATCCACATGGCAATCACAAAGAAAATAGAATAAAATATGAGGTCTGACAATTAAGTTCGAAAACTCGTCCTAGAAAAAGTGCTACGTACCTCATTGCTGAATATCACTATGGTCACCTTCAAAGTGATCCCCTTGGAGTACTTCAGTGCCAGTGCCTAGTCCACCCTTCAAAGCAACTTTGGAACTCTTTTTCTGGAATGGCCATCAGAGCTGTCGTTCTATTACCCTTGATGTTCTGAATGGCATCAAATGTCTTTTCAATATTTCCTTTATCTTTGGGTAAAGAAAGAAGTAATTGAATAAGGAGAGTCATTGAGATCAGATGAGTAGGGATGGTGTTCCAATACAGTTATTTGTTTACTGGCTAAAAAGTCCCTCACAGGAGGCACGCTTATGGTGCCCAGGCCCTTCGCACTCAGTCACAGGCCCCACAGAGCACCGGCCTTGGCGCCAGCATGTCTTGCTGCCTATGCCTGGGCCCTGCATGGCTTTTGGCCTGGTCCTTTAGAAGTGGTGCTGTGTACAAAGATGGAGTGTGTCCAGGGCTTCTGTCCCCTGCACCTGGGTCTTTGGGCCATAGAGTGCTAAGAGTTCAGATCTGGTCAGGTTGGGACGGGCGTCAAGACCTTTCTAAAGCATGTGCCCCCTGAACCATCAGGAGGACGAGGTGCCTGAACCCAGGCAAGGGCCAAGCCTGAGTGAGGACCACGTACAAGCCACGGGCCCTCCTCAGCAGCTGACGCAGGCTGGCTGAGGGCAGCTGGGCCATGGTGATGTGGCCTTGCCTGCGGACAGGGCACGTGGCCTTGCATCTGGCAGTGCGCTGCCTGCCCAGGCCTCGGTGGCTGCCCTCGGGCCTTTGCCTGTAGCGCCCACAGCCCTCCCGGCTCCACCCCTGTGTGCAGGAGGTCCCAGGCACCAGGACACCCCAAGAGCAGCTTTGAGGACCTCGGTTGCATGCTCTTCCTGTTTCCTGAAGCATTCTGAACCTGGTCACCCAAGGAGCCGCTCTCCCCAGAAGGCACCCTGGAGCCTGACTGAGCCCGCAGCAGAGCTTCCCAGAGTTGGCTGCCTGTTCTGTCCTATCAGGAAGCAGGGCGTGGATCCCAGCTCAGCAGGGAGGTGCCATAGATGGAGACAGGAAGTGGCAGAAGGGGACCTAGCTTCTGGGTCCCCGCAAGCACAGTGCTGACCAGACTAGAGGCCTGAAGCTGGCCCCGTACCAGCTGACCCCATACCTCCCACCCCAAGGATTCTTGCTGTCAGAACCCGTTTGCCTGTGGCTCCGGCACACGGACTGAAGTGGGGATGGTCCCCAAAGAGGTGGGGAGAGAAGGGAGGGCTTGTCATCTGGGCCCTCAGCCAGGAAGGGGTGCCCCTGTTCACCCCACGAAATGTTGCCCCCTCAGCTAACAACCCCTGCATGGCCTGAGGGCCCAGTGCTTTTTTACTTGCTTAGCTGGATGTCTGTCTGTCAGGTTACTGAGCTCTGAGCTCTTGGTTGGATGTTTGCGATTATTCCTAATGCAGGGGGCCTTATTGGGGAGGCTTAGCATGTCGTGTGTGTATAGCCCCTTCCAGAATATCTTATGTTGTAATGACTGAACTACACCTAGTAATAGTTACACATGTATATGGTTAATATATATGGAAATGCAATATATTTTCTAGTTAAAGCATTCTAAAGCAATCGATGTTTCTAACAAACTGTCTTGACTTGGGCTAATGAAATGTCCTTTTGTGCCACAGTCCTTGGCTTAACAAAGATGTGAATCTTGTAACACGAGAACTATGAAATGTGATCATTCTGTTTCTACTGTAAGGGAAGAGAGTGTGTTCCCAGCATGAGGCGCCTAATTAGTGAGGAATTGTGGGCAATAGATTAACCACTGTATCTAAGAATCCTCTAATTAAAACATTTCCACAAACTGCAAAACAAACAAACAAGCAAACAAAAAACAAACAAACAAACAAAACAGAAAAAACCCTCACACAGTGCTGTGTGAGCTGGTGCATTGTGGTGATGCAAGAGCCATGAATTGCTGGTGATAAGTTCAGATCGTCTAACTTTTTCACGCAGCCTTTTCAGCACTTCCAAATAGTCAACTTGGTTAACTGTCCAGTCGGTACAAATTCATAATGAATAATCCCTCTTATATGAAAAAAAGTTAGCAAAATCGTTGCAACAAGTTTGCAAACTTAATTGTCAGACCTTGTATATACAAAAGGAAATAAAGGAATTTAAACATTTCACTACAAAAATGAGCTAAATAGAAAAGAAGACACTTTAATCAAAATAGGGCTTAGAAGATTGACCTTGCAGTTTGTTGAAAGCTTAAAACACACAACAGACTGATTATATGGGAATAACTTTATTTAGATGAGATAAATAGAGTCAGTACAACACTGTGACTCAGAGTGTGGGTGCCGATTGGCCTGAAAGCACATCCCATTTGAAAGTTCCTTAGCCCTTCTGTGTCTCAGATCCCTGTCTGTGATATGGAAATGTTAATAGGATGTGCTCATTGATATTGTGTTCAATGGCTAGAAATAAATACACAGCCTGAAGAAAAATGATTGGCACCTCCATTAAGTGATAAATGTCTGGAAGAATAAGCAAGAAACGTAGAACCGGTTGCCTCCAGAGAGGGCACGTGGGAGGCTACAAGACAGGAGCCTGGAACCTTACTTTTCTACCTTGACATGTTTGAGAGCTCATGGGAAAAATCTGTTACATCTTGGGATGCTCACATCAGCCCTGTAGGTCCTTGATCCATATTTTATGGTTCAGGGCATTGACATTTAGAGAGATTAAGTGACTTTCCTAGAGTCACAACACTCATGAGGGATAGATCTGAAGCAAGAGATAGAGATGGCTGCCTGGGGACAGAGAGCCCTGAAGACCTGGACATGAGAACATATCCTGACACCCAAACCAAAACTCTCCTCACTGCTTTTCCCACATCCTCCTGCCCAAAACTTGCTGTGTGGAGGCAGCTGGTGCCCCAAGGAGGTGCCTGACCCAAGAGAATGGCTCAAATCCTGACCCAACTCTTGACTCTATGTTTTAATGCTTGACCCAAAATACAGTGCCTTGCCCCGAAATGAAGACACCCCCCGCACACCCCGATGGACTGGGGGGAGGCAAACATGTGCCCATCTCCTCTCACTTGCCCCCCCCCCAGCACTTGATTGTATCAGCTGCCTTGCAGTGAGACTTCCTGCTGGTCAGGTGACCACCCTGAATGACCAGTAGTCTGTTTAACTCCCAATTGGGAGGACCCTGGACATTCCGAACCAACTGCCCACATGACAGTTTGCGCAGTTTGCCTTCGATCAAAGAAACCTGGATGATGAGCAGTTAACACTACCTGGGAGAGGGGTCTGGTGGGCTGGTGCTTTGGTGGCTTAAAGCCTGAAGTTGACAAGCCCCCTGGGTCTCCCTAATTATAGAGCTGAGCAGCCTGGACTGGGGGACCTGGCTGAGAGTGGGCAGTGGCTGTTGGGCTCTGAATGTCCCGTTCCTGCCCACGTCCGCCCTCACCACAGCCCAGACTCTGTGTACAAACTACAGTCACTGCTCTGGACTCTGCTGACTGGTGTCACTTCCACAGCACCTTCAGTGGAGTGGGGGAGGAGGGGGAACATTTGTGTCTCTACCTGTCGTTTGGCCAGATGCCCATTTTCATGCTGCTGAACCACTGCTGAGGACGCCAGTAGATTCTCTCGATCGCAGATGATTTTCTTGTGAATCCTGTATTTGAATCCCTTATGATCATCCTTTTCATTTTGTAATCCTGAAGCACGATCCTGGAAAATCATCCAAAACAGAACTGTGGATAGATTGTTGGCAGAAGACCATGGGGAAGTGCGAATTCGTTCCCAGGTCACACTTCCGTTCTCCTTGTTCACCAGCTGCCTAGGGAAACCAACCGAATCTAAGTTGGACTTAGAAGAGGGGTGTCGCAGTGTGGTGTACACTTAAAATACCCAGCACACGGATTGCGTGGGGACATGACTTTACTGTGATGAGACAATAAAGAAAGTCAGCCCAGCCCAATGACGGAGCACGGGGGGCTGGTGTCTGATGACCTGTATCGAATCATCCTGGAAGCCACATGAACCTGGGAAAGTGACTTAGTTCCTCAGTTCCCTGTTCTGTGATATGGGGCCTATTTCTTAGTAGTATGAGGCTAAATATAAGAAAATTCAGATAGAGAGGGAAGAAAAGTGGCAGGTCCTGTGTAAGTGCCACCTAACTGTTCAAATACTAAATGTCTGGGAGAATAAGCAAGAAATGTGGGAGTGGCTGCCTCCAGAGAGAACACTTGGTGGCGCCAGGGCAGTGGAGGGTGGAAGGTTACTTTCATCCTTTACACGGTGTGATGCTTTACAGCGCATGGAGAGTATCTGTTATGTGAAATATTTGTTAGAGATAAGAGGAAGCTACCTGGGCCTGAAGGTTGCTTTGGGGGAAAAAACATTTGTTTGCATTTCTTGTTTTTAACTGATATTTACTTTACAGATCGTAAAGTGCTCCGATCTTAAGTGTACAGCTTTATGGTTTCTTAGAAACATAAACACATCTGTTGCCAACACCCAGTTGCACATCCACAATGTCCCCAGCACCCTGGCAGCCTCCTGTAGAAGGACAGAAGAATAATACCTAACTGACTAGGTTATAAGAGTGAAATCAGTTACTCCATGGAAATTCCAAGCACCATGATTGTTCCTAATTAGCTCAATATTAGTGTGGCAGCACCCTTGAAAGGTAGTGGATCTGGCCAGAAACCTGGGGGAACCCAACCAGGCCCTTTGGGAACTGCTGTGGAAGTGTGGGGGCAGAGCAAGGGCGCCCAGAGAAGCTGCTCAGAAGCATTTGGGCTTTCCCACAGTGAGAAACCCTGCTATGCAAAGTGGGGTGCCCATAATAATTGATTGACAGCTACCTTAGTTAGGGGTGCTTTTCTATATTTGTGTTTTGTTTTATACTAAAACATTTTAAAAGCAACTGGGAGTAGACAAATATTATTTAATATAAAAATGTTCCATGTGAAATAAAAGATCTATCTAAAACTAGCATTAAATCTATACAATAAAATATGAATTTGATCTAAACGGGGCACCTTGAAAAAATAGCAGCAGTGAGGCCGCTCCTGTTCTGGGTCCTGATTGAAGGTCCCTGACACTGTGGAAGCCCCACTCCCTCTGAGGCCTTGGGTGAGGCCTGGTCATGGCCCTCACAGGTGTCACCCAGAAGCTGCAACACAAACACAGGTGCTGGAATCCCTGGGGAGGCACAGAAACAGATGCAAGAGGGCTTCCGGGGATGGGTGCCAGAGGTGTTCCTCCGGTCCTAGAAGTGACCTGGGGTCATCACATCCTGAGGGCTCAGAATGACAAGGCACTGGGGTCTTTTACCTGCTCTTAGCCAAGGGTGCTGTCTGCTGAGTGTATAAATGTTCTACAGAAATGATTGAACCTGGGCATTTGGTCGGGCAGCCTTAGGTGACTGGTCCCCTACACAGTGAAGCTAATGTAGAGCAAAGGGGCCGGGGAGGGTGTGGGGTGCTCTAGGACTCTGGGATGACGAGGCCGAGTCCCTTCCCGCTGGGCCCTGTGAGGAGCAGGAGGTCTGGTGACACAGGTGGGAGCGGTAACCTGCCCCTCAATCCCACATTCAATACGACCCAACATGACACCTGCAGAGTAAAAATGGACAGACCTACCTGTGACTTTGAACTAAAAAACCATTATCCTGCGGTAATAAAAAAATAAGTTTTATGGCTTAATGTATTCCAAAGTGAAAGGCTACAGAACACACTGCTGCTTCAAATGTAGGGAAATCAATTATATTTCCATTATTTATTCACAAATTTGAAAAAAGAAAAGAAACAAAAGCAATTTGCAATCCTACCCCTTCTCGTATCCCCAAAGAGCACTGCATTGAGTTTTCTTCAATATTTTTGTGGTTTGATTTTTACATACATATATGAACACCTTATAGAACCTCAGCCTGAGAAATGGCATAATGAAATAGAGAGCGTGGACTATAGGGGGAGGGAGAGGAAGGCACAAAGAAAGGAAAGGCTAGACGGAAGAAGGGTTCCACTGAGGCTGAGGGGTCCCCAGGGCTTGGGCAACGCCCAGCTGGGTGTGGATCCTGCGGTGTCCCCGACTTGATGCTGAGACTACTAGGCTCCCATAGCGATGAAAAGCTGGGCCAAGGGTGCAGTCCTGCCAGCAGGAGAAGGGGCCACAGGACACTCTCTCCTCCCCTTTTCCCAGGAGGCTTCAAGTGAGGCCGGTCCGGCCACCCCACACAGTCTCCTCACACCCAGTGATGAGGGGTCCTGCGAAAACCTCCAACTAAGGGATGCTTCCTTGGATCTTAAGGGGTCGGTAGTGTGGAACTGGGTCCTGCAGGGCGAGAGGGTAAATACATGCAGGGGACTCTCACGAAGAATACCATGTGAACTGCACACCCTGAAGTTATCCCCGTGGTGGCCGTACAGGAACCTACTGTCCTCTCCCCCTGGTGAAGGAGACCGAGGAGGGGCGGGCCCAGCAAGTTATCAATTTGCCTGGTACTGGGTGATTCCTCAGGACGTTTTTCAGTGGCATTCACGGATTCTTTACTCTCCCCTTGTCTTCCTTGCAGAGTCACAGGCAATAGAGCCACCAGAGAGCTCTCGTCAGTTTAGTTCCTTTTACTAAAAGGCAAAAAATAAATAAGTTACAAAGCAACAGAGTGCATGCCCACTTATCTGCCTTTTCATCCTGAGCTCCACAGGTTCAAAGTTCTATTGCGTCCTCCTCCGGAATTGCTTCATCTGCTCCTGTTCCTGAAGCACTTCTGAAGGAATCTCTGGAAAACGGGAGACAGGACAATAATCGGGCGTGTGCAGAGCCACCCACTGCAGGAAAAGACCTGAGTGGGAAGGCCAGGGCAGAAGCCGACTTCACGGGGCCCTCCAGCAGGGTGGGCCAGCATTTGTTGATGTAGAATATTTTTTGTGCCGAAGTCATGGTCTCGTGAAGCCAAAAAATGGAGACACGGACCAGAGAGGTATTTGTAGCAGAGGATAGTTTTATTAAAGCAATAGAAAGATTACAGCTCCCAAGCAGGAGGGGTTACCGGAAAATGGGAAGCCCATGAGCTAGGGTGAAAGTGCTTGGGTTGTATAGTTTTTCTCTGCCTGAAAGGGGGAATGCTGAAATACGGGTGCTTGTTATTAAGGTGTTTATCAGTTTTGCTCTGTTGTCAGACCTGGGGAGGCCTTTTGTAATGTCCTCCAAATGACTTTGTTGCTCTGGGGCATGATTGATGTGCCTGTCCAGTATGAGGGGAGTTATCTTATAATTTTGAAAGAAATGGCTAGTGTAAGGAATGGCCTTTTTTTTTAAGATTTTATCGGGAAATTGGGGGAGGGAACAGCATTGGGGAATCGGGAAAGGGGAATAGACAAGTTGCTGTCCTTTTTTGTTCTTCAGTCTAGTTTGAAAGACGTCGCTTCACTGGCCCATGTTGGTATTATCATTGCGCTCTTCCCAGGTGAGGCAGGTCAGTCACCGGCCGCTGCACGGCAGCTCACGGTGGCTCTTGGCAGCTCATGCCGGCTGCTGGCCGCTCACAGTAGCTTACGGGAGCCCACTGCAGTCCCACTGCAGCCTACGCCTGACTGACACTGGCGACTCATGGCAGCCCAGCTCCAGGTCGAGCCGTTGTTCACCATGTTAGCTGTAGAGGGCGCAGCGTCATTGATGGCCAGTTCTTTTCTACCAGGGAATTCCTGACTGCCTGACATTATACTAACAAACCTGTCTTATTGTGACTCCCAGCTCAGCTCTCTGCATGGACCACTCAGGTTGCTCAACAGGATTCAATGGTGCAGACTGGGGTCAGGAGCCAGGGCGATGCTGAGAGAGAGGAAGTCAAGTGCTGGGGGACATTATAGACATTGAAATCCCAGGACCTCGAGTGCCCAGTGAGAGCAGGTCCTTTAGGAAGAGAGTCATAAAAAGAGAAGCAGGGGCTGGGTAGGGTCACAAACAGGAGCTTATGGATAGGAAAGCGAGAACATGAAAAAGAGATGAAGGCGGTCATTATTACAAGTGCTCTTAGGCTCAGTCTCTGGGCATGTTCCTCATCCCGACAGCAATCTTCGGGTGGACACAGGCGGCAGCGATGCTGTGGTGGCCATGGGGAAGGAAAGGGGAGAGTTAGAGTCCAAGTGAGAACCCAGAATCCTGCAGCTCCTGGACTGTGGAGCCCCTCCCAGGACACACACTGTCCTCTTGTCTCCACACCTTCACCAGTGGCTCCTGGCCCTGATGCCCGGGGCTCTGTGCTGGGGGGGCCCCGTCAATCCCCCAGACAGTTCAGCAGTGCTGTGAGAACAAGTGTGTCCTCTAGAATGCTGCCGGCCATGGAGGTCACGAGAGGCAGCTGGACAGAGGCGTAGCTCACGTGGAAGCACATTCACCACATCAAAGTGGGTGAGGTGTGGAGGCTGAGATGAGCTGAAGACTAGTTTACAGCAAAAGCTGTAATCCCAGAGGAATTGTTCTTTAACTCATGCAGCTCCGGGACTGCCCTTTACATGACAAGTTGGCGAAGATGTGAAGAAATTGAACACTTTTCCACACAGTGGCAGGGAATGTGAGTGGGACAGTCATTGTGAAAAACAGTATTGAGATTCCTCAAATAATTAAATATAGAAGTCTCATATTATCCACCGACCGCAATTTGGGGTACATGCCAAGGAGATGAGTTCAGGATCTCGAGGGGATAAAGGCACACCCTTGATATTTGCTGCATTGTTCACAACAGCCCAGATCTGGAAACAGCCCCAGTGTCCAGGGTCAGGTGAGAGCATAAAGAAAAGGCTGTATATGCATTCAACGGAATGTGATTCACCTTAAAAGGGAAAGGAAATCCTGCCATTTGCAGCAACGTGAATAAACTTGGAGGACATTATTCTCAGTGAAAAACAGCCTGTCACCAAAAACAAAACTGTGCATGATTCCATCAGATGATTATCTAAAAGAGTGAAACTCCTAGAAGCAGAGAGGAGAAGGGTGGTTGCCGAGAATTGGGTTGAGGAGGAAATGTGGAGCTACTGTGAACAGGCTCAGTTTTAGTCATGTGAGATGAAAAAGTGTTCGAGTCTGCTGTGCAATAATGTGCATACAGTTAGCAGTATTGTAGTGTACACTTCAAAGGTGTTTACCAGTTAGATTTTTTTTACCACAATAAAAATGTTAGTAAAATAAATTAAAAAGCAAATAAAGAAAAAATGGAATAAAGACAGCACGGACTATGGAGTGCGGGAGATAGGAAGTAACAAAGAAGGAAAGGCTAGAAGGAAGAAGGGAGGGAGGCAGGGAGGAAGATAAAGAGCAAAGAAGGGAGGGTGAAAAGGGAGGGAAGGTGGGAAGGAGGGGGGGGAGGAAGGGAGGCAGCAAGATAAAGAGCATCAGAGAGAGGACGGGAGAGGGAGGGAGGAAAGGAGAAAGGCTCTGGTTGTTACAAAGGCAGATAAGGAAGACCAGGGAACAGGAGGAAAGCTCTGCTCTCCAGGCTGTAAAGAAGATGTCCATACAGTGTTCAATGCAGCAACACGGCTGTGTCCTTTCTCACCCCCATTCAAGAAGCAGCCAAATAGCATCTTCAGCCTGGACAAGGCTGGGCTCAGGGAACGGTGTCCTCCTGCTTCTCCTGACCTTGAAACCTCCACCTGGTCACCATCTGGCCGGGGTGGCCTTCGTGCGTCTTCCTCTGCTGCTCTAAATTGTTGTCATTCACAAAGTCCGGCCCAAGGCTCTCAGAGCTGCTCTGGCACGTGGAATCCACTGGACAGCTAGCTGTCTGTCAGCTCCTGGAGCCCAGCTGTTGGTAGCCTTGTTTTAACATTTCAGCGCACACATCACGGTTCCCTTTAGCACCACAAGGAGATGATGATCTAGAGATTAAGGATTTGTAGGACAGGAGTGTCTCAAGCATACAGTCTCTGGGGTAAACAAGTGACATTTTACATTCAAGCAGTCTTTCTTGCGAGTGTGTGTGGTGGGGAAACATTGAAACCTACTGGCCAATCAAATTCTACTAAAATAGTGCACACAAGAGTTCTGGTACAAAGGAAACACAAAACATAATTTGTCTCATATTGATACAGAGGTTAAACAACTACCCTGACCTGATTCCTTACGAAGCCCCTCGTAAGGAAGCATGACCCCATTTCCAGAGGAAGCTTCGAGAGGGACATGAGTGACAAAGCTCCTGTCACACTGCTGAGCGGCTCTGTCCTCACCTTGCAAAGCACATGCCCTTCGTCCTCCCAGGATGGGAGCCCAGTGCCACCCTGACGCTCAGTCCCTGACGACGACCTCTTGGTTCTCTTTCCAGTGTGCACTGTGTTTCCTGCCTGCTACAAAAGCCATAGCAAGGATGAGTGATGAGAAGCAGATATTCCACATGACAATGACACTGTATATTCCTAGTAAGGGTGTGTGAAGGTAAATGTTAGACCCCTGTAGAGAAATGTGCAATAAAATTCCCCAAATATTCCTGCAGGCTCCTCCTGGCTCAGATTCCTCCAGGACTGGGTCTGGCTTGGGGCTACACCAGGGGCCACCTGCAAAAGCAGGGAGCACTGCCCAGCGTTCAGCAGAGTTGGGAGGAGGAGTCATTTGTTGTCCTTTAATAGAAAAGCCCTGAGAATGAGGCAAGTGGCAGCAGTGACACATCTTGACCATTGAAAATGCCAGGGCCTCACTAAGAGGTGATAGTCATCATTAAATTAAGCTGTTATTGACGCAGTGTAGGGATTGTGAAATAGTTTCCCCATCACAAGTGAGTGAGCACTGCCCTGAGCCTCCAGTGATGGATTTGTTCCCAGGTGAATTGCGGTACATTGGCACACAATGGATGCACACATGTAAACTTGCATGTCAATAGTGCATACGCTCACATACCTATCCACTCATGATGCCATGGTGATGGGAGTTTTATTGAGTAGTTAGCATTAGTGACAGTGGCCTTTAGAACATAGATGTGGGGAAACTCTCTACACACGTGAACACTCAGATTCACACCATATGGATTCACACACAGACACACCTCCATGCACGCACACCCACACCCTCTAAGTGGAACTGGAGACCATGGCCTCAGCTCTTTAACAAGAAAGCCAGATTCTATCACCACGTCTCCAATTCTCATTGGCAGCAGAAAGGTAGCATCAGGGTGGCTGTGCACACTAAAGCCAGCAAAAAAGCCCCATTTTTGTCATCGTCTAGATTGCTTGTCAGCAAATGAGGGATTCTAGAATCTGTTTCATTTCATTGTCCACTGGGGCCACCTCAAATGACATTCCTCCAGGACGTGTCCTGGAGGAAGCCTCTCGCACGTCCATTTTGGTTTGGCAGTTACAAAATTCTTTGCATGGAGGCAAAATTGCTGCACAGGACAAAACTCACTCCCATAGAGCCTGTAACTGATGCTGCCACTTTGAATGCCCTTTCGAATCAGGTATCAGGTGGTAATAGGCTTACACTGGACACTCTCTCCATGGAGTAAGTTGTCTGTGCCATCTGTAATGTAGAGGCTCGCATTTTCATATGCTAGTTTTACTGAAAAATAAAGCACCGTTCCTATCCCAGAGGAAGGAAGGCGAGCTTACCTTGAGTGTAGATGGGACCACATCATCGGCGCTGAAGCTGGGAAGTTCCTCAGTCAGGCCTTCAGGGGGCTCCGTGAGGACAGATAATAACCCCACCGTCCTCTCTTTCTCATGTTCTCTCTTTCATATTTATAAGCTCCTCTTGTGTCAGCCATTGCTGGCACTGCTTATGAATTTCTCAGTGAGCTTTTCTTAATACAGACCTGGGGCGTGAGTGTGCGGAGGACGCTGATGACTAGGGAAGAGGTGAGCTGCTGCGGGCCCATCCTCCTCGCTGGATGAAGGACGGCCAAGGAGCGGGCAGGAGAGACGTGCGAAGCGGAGCCTCTGCCTGCCCAGCGAAGGGGACCATCCATGTGAAGAGTCTGCCTGGCCAGGTGCACCCTACAGGGCGTGCGGTCTTGTAAACGCACACGCGTTCAATGCTCCCGCCTGTTCCGAAGTTTGGCTAAATGGCCACGGTCTTCCTCCTTCTTCCAAGATCTTTCCTTCCGACAGAATCCACGAGTGCTCCTAAGCGCTTCTCACCTCCTCTCTAAGATCACATACCTGATGGAAAGCAAAGATTACTGGGAACTAAACTCAATTCTAAGCAGAGAATGCCATCACGTTTCTCCACAATTTTGTTTAGAAAAACGTCAAATACAGAGGGTTTGAAAGTACTGAAATCCCATTATTTAAAATAACCACTCTCATTCCTGTGTCCTTCCCTCCCAGTCTTCCTTTCTATACGACATGTTGTCCATTGAGTCAGGGTCTGTCCATCCTCGCACTGGCCACTGACAGTGAGATAGCTCGTTATGGGGCGGGAGCACGGGGGAGCACTGACGCTCTCGATCCATTTGCGCAGGAGATTTGCAACAAGGGTGATGGGCACTGGGCTCCCCAGCAGTTTCCCTTTGAGCTCTTACTGGCCGCTGTCCCCTGGGTGTGTGTATACAGGGCTTGAGTGTTTCTAAGGCTCATTGTGATGTTGTCTTCCTGATTCTTAACAGCTTTGGGGCAGAGACTGAGAGGTGACCTCAGCACTGAAAGATGTTGAGTTACGTGGTCCTACGTGTGTGCGTCACACCGCTTAGAATCTGTGAGCTGAGCAGGAGCACGTGGACCCTACATGTGCCTTTTACACCGATGGCTACGCCAACGTCGGCTGTAAAATGCACCCGTAGCTGCGCTGGGCTGTGTGACACGGAGGCCACCTCTCATGACGGGCAGTGTGTGGGAGCTCGGTAGACACTCTCACTTCCAGGCAGGTCCACGGAGGCTGGGGCTCCCTTGCTCTGTGACTAAGGATCCCGTGGCTGAGGGGTGAGTGCAGCTCAGTGTCCAGAGAATCAACTATGAGACCCACATTGTGGCTCCTCCCTAGAGGTCCAGAGCTTGTGCCATTGGTGCCTGCACGACCTCCATGTGAGGAAATAGAACATGAAAGAG
This sequence comes from Hipposideros armiger, assembly GCF_001890085.2. Taxonomy (NCBI): domain Eukaryota; kingdom Metazoa; phylum Chordata; class Mammalia; order Chiroptera; family Hipposideridae; genus Hipposideros; species Hipposideros armiger. The sequence continues at coordinate 97,913 of NW_017732535.1, forward strand.
ACCTCCAGACACAGCTGTGGCGAGGCGACAGTGAGGTCATTACGTCAAGTGTGCAGCAGTGACGAATTTTAGGAAAGGGGACACAGGTATTTCTGTCTGTAAGTGGGTAAATCACCTGAAGAATCATAGGCACTCACACACACTCACATTCACAATCACACCACACACACTCACACAGACACTCTGCAAACCTCGCACACACAAACATCACCACCAAAATGTCGTCGTTGCTTCCGGGGACTGCAGAACTGGCCAGAGTGCTTTCCTTGGCATTCAGTTGTTTACGTTACACCCCCACATCATTCCCAGCAGGAACATGGAATCTGGGGGCTCTCCAGATCAAAGTGGGCAGGAAAGCCCCACCTTCTTCAGAACATAGATTTCTCCTCTGCAAGTGATTCCAGAATCCACATGTTTCCCCTGCTGCCACATCCTCCTGCCGTTAGAGAAAAGGAAACACTGTAAGGATCACATCAGCCTGGACACGGTGTGCTCGGCCTTCTGTTGTCGTGGTGACTTTAGGACACCAGGTGTTTGAGTCAGTGACCCCAGGAGACAAGCTCCAGGACACCTGTGCAAAAGGCTTGAGCTCCCCATGCACGGTCTCTGAAGCCCCTCTGCACTGGCAAGTAGATACTTCTTTTTAGGAGAAAAGTGTTCTCCTGAGGACAATGCTGCTACCAGAGAGTCTGGAACTGATGCTGTCATTTTTTAATGCCGCCTTGCATGAGGTATCAGGTGCTGATAGACTGTACTTCACATTCCCGCAACCAAGGAAATCATGTCTATCGTCTGGAATACGCACGGTCATGTTTCCCTATCTGAATTCGGTTGAAAAAGAAAGACATGCAGCCACTTTGTGGGGCCTGTAACTTAGACAAAGAAGGGCCAGCTTACCTTGGGTATAGATGGAGTGTCTGCCTGTACCTGTCCCTGGGAAGCTTCTCCTCCACTATGTCCGGGGGAGCTCCGGGGACACAGAGTAACTGTCAGTCATTGGTGCTACTGCTCAGGACTCACTGAGGGAGCTTTGCCACCCACTGCAGGAAAAGCCCCGTGTGGGGGCCAAGGGCAGAAGCGGACTCCCCACGGCCCTCCAGCAGGGTGGGCCCAGGTCTTGTGACTCCCAGCCCAGCTCCCTGGTGTGGCCATGGGTAAGAATGTGTTGTGGGGTTTGATAATAGGAGCTAAGCTGCTGCCAGGCCCTCCTCCGTACTGGATGAAGGAAAGCAAAGACAGGAGCAGGAAAGAAAGAGAAATAGAGCCCTTGGCATGCTCGCTAAAGGGAATTTAATCTACTTGAAATAATCTAAAAACTGAAATGCATGCTGTTTCAGGGACAGAGATTCATGACTCTGGCCTCCTTTAGCTCATCCAAATTGCCCCTTCTTCTTGAAACGTTTCAAGACCATTTCATCCTCCATGCAGTCATACATGCTGCCAGTGTCTTCATCGTCTATCATATTGGATTTTTTGCGTTTTTACTGTGATGAAACATACAAAATATTTTTCATGACTTGTGACTACACAGATCAGTAGCACTAAATACATTCACAACGCTGTGAACCCATCTCTACTATCTATACCCAAAACTTTGTCACCACATCCAATATAACCTCTGTCCCCTGTAACAAATCCCTCCACTTCACCCTTCCTTACGCGATGCACACTGGGTACAGGTATCTGTGTGATACTCGAATGGTGACATGGGACACGATGCCCTTGTCGAATCTCATAGAATGTCACAGCACAGGGAGTGAATCTTAGTGCAAATTGTGGCATTCTCATTAATATAAATATGCACAATATTTCACTACGTGTATCACACGGACTTAAAATTGTGTCAGCAGGGAAACTGGACGGGTGGGATATGTGAATTCTGTATATTATCTGGTCAACCATAATGTTAATTTAAACTGTTCTCAATAATATCTATTAATTTTTACAAATCTGCAGACACTGGAACTGGGAGGGATCTATTCAGCGAGTGTTAAAAAATCAGCTACAGTCTAGAGGCCCCATCTATCCCCAAGGTAACACGGCAATTCTTTGTCTGAGATAGAACATTTAGTGTTGTTTACTACTCGACGTGAACCAGGTTTTGACTAGTCAATGTGTCTTTAGTTTGTTGTGATAGCACCTGCGATCGAAGACATTTGAATTTGCACACATGAAATAAAAGAACATGGCTTCACATTTTTATAATTTTCTCTTAAAAATGGGACATGAAAAACTATCCTTGAATTAACGTCATGAGTTAACTCGACAGCACCTTTCCTGGGTCATTTAAGAGATGGACCCTGCAGAGTGGCCGGATATGCATCCTTTGGCATTGAAAATTTCTCATGGCTGTTGACTGGTTGTTGCTAATCGCAGTACTACTTTCCTCATCCTGACTGCAATGTCCTGTGACACGCATGACAGTATAGAGGGCTTGATGTCTTTCTAAACAAAGACCACGGAGAAAGTTAGAATAATTTATTCACAGTTCCAAATCCTTATTGCTGGGACTACTAGGCACCCACAGAGATGCAGAGATGCAGACTTCCCCAGTCACAGCACTAAAGTAGTTTAATGAAATATTTCTACTGTGCCTTCCACTGGGTCCTTTATGAGATGTACTCTGTTGTTTGGCTAGATGAAGACTCCTGTGGCCCACCGCTTGCATTAGAAGGGGCCACAGGACACGCTCTCCTCCCCTTCTTCCAGGAGGCCTGAATGGGGCAGGTCTGGGCCACCCCACACTGTCTCCTCACATCCAGTGATGAGGGGTCCCACGTGAAACCGCCAACTAGGGGATGCTCCCTGTGGATTTTAAAGGATTCGTAGTGTGGACCTGGGTCCTGCAGGGCAAGAGGGTAAATACATGCAGGGGACTCTCACGAAGAATACCATGTGAACTGCACACCCTGAAGTTATCCCCGTGGTGGCCGTACAGGAACCTACTGTCCTCTCCCCCTGGTGAAGGAGACCGAGGAGGGGCGGGCCCAGCAAGTTATCAATTTGCCTGGTACTGGGTGATTCCTCAGGACGTTTTTCAGTGGCATTCACGGATTCTTTACTCTCCCCTTGTCTTCCTTGCAGAGTCACAGGCAATAGAGCCACCAGAGAGCTCTCCTCAGTTTGGTTCCTTTTACTAAAATGTCCTCCCCACCACCCCAAAATCAATAAGGCAGGAGGAAATGGAGAACACGCACACTTATCTGCCTTTTCATTCCAGCACCACATGTTCCAAGTTCTTCTATTTCGTCTTCCTCTTGAATTGCTTCCTCTGTTGCTTCTCTTGAAGCCCACGTGACAAAATTTCTGGAAAACTTGAGGGAAGAGAACAATCATGCATGTGCAGAGCCACCCCCCTGCAGGAAACCCCCGTGTGGGGTTCCCAGGGCAGAGCCAGGCTTCACAGGGCACCCCCTGGAGGGTGGACCCACCCCAGCTCCCTGCCTGGGCCTCTCAGGTTGCTCAACAGGATTGAATGGGAAGGGGGGTGGGGGTAGAGGGGTCAGGAACCAGGGCAATGCTGAGAGAGTGACAGTGGAGGGCTGGCGGGGCAGGGGGTGGAGGGGGAGAGTTATTACAAACTTTGATCATCCCAGGACCTCAAATGCCAGATGAGACCATGTCCTTCAGGGTGAGGACCATATAAAGAGAGAAGCAGGGGTTGGGGCAGAGTCACAAAGAGGAACTAACAGATAAGAGAAAGAATAAAAAAGGCAGAAAGAGGAAATACATGACATGTAGATTGTTGCTCTCTCTGTTGAGTCTCCAAAATCCACAAAGCAGTCTTCGAGTCACCAGGACAGTAGCGATGTTGGGGTGGCCGTGGGAAAGGAACGGGGAGAGTTAGAGTCAGGGTGACAACTCTGGGCCCTCTGCTCCTGGCAGGGTAAATAAAGCCTGCCCGCAAGACCCATTCTGTCCTCATCTCTATGCTCTTCCCCAGGGCCTCGATTGCTTCACCTCTTCAGGAAAGCGTGGGACTCACCTCCACAGCCCCTGTCCCAGCCCTCAGGTTCTCTCAGTGTGACCCGGAAGCAATGCCTGTGTCATCTTGTGCCTCTAGGAAGGCAGTACGTGTCTCCATGACATACTGTGCAGACGTTGCCTTATCTCCCTCAATATGTCCCTTCCTCTTTTCTCTCCCAATTAGAGCTCACTTCCTTTCTCCTTGTCACCCTCCACCTAATATGTTGTTCTCCAAGATGGGAACATTGGAGAGTGATCATGGCTATATCACCACCATCCCTAATCCATCAGTGGATCAATTAACCAATCCATTAAAACCCAAGGAGCACCTGTCATGAACCTGGGTTTGTGCCGGGCTCTGTGGGAGAGAGTGACAACCAACACCAGGGAACAAGTGACTGTGCTCTGCCTGGGGTCACCTTAATTAGTTGGGAGACATGGAATCCTCACAACAGCCCCATAAGTTTCCTGGCCCCTTAGAGAGGATGAACATGAAATTAGAGGTAAAGTAACTTGTTCAAATTCCCCAGATCAGTAAGTGAAGCCATAGGGATTCTGCAGCAGGCGTGGCCACATAAATACACGGCATCTCCAGGGTTGGCCCCGAGTCCCGGAAGGCCAGGCCTGACAAGGTCCCTGTGTGGGATCCACCCTGATGCCGGGAGCAGGGAATTCTGAGAGAAGCAGTGACCCCTGCTGCTCAGAGTCCCTGTCCTGGGCCTGTCCATCCCAGGAGACAAGGACAGGGGGACAGAAAGAGCAAGGGTGTGAAGCAGGCCCCTGCACCCCTTCACACAGGCCTCTAGAATCCCTGCTGGCCAGTAGGGGCTTGGGGGGCAGCTGCACATGGGCCTCGCTCAGGTGGAGGCAAGTGCAGGCTTTACTATTAGTCCCGGGATTTGGGATTTGGGTGAGGGGTGGAGGTGAGACATGTGTTCCAGGGTGTGCTTCCCCCTCGCCTCTCCCGGAGGATGCCAGAGCCTGTGCAGGAAGCTGAGAGGAAATATTCTCTCTGTCACCAACCCTTTACACCAGGAATGTGCCCTTTACAGCAGGAGGAAACATGAGACAGAACATGAAGGTGCTGCTACCAGACCTGAACGTGCAGACGGAGAGGCTCGACTTCCCTCCCACCCCCTGCCTCACACTCTAGAACGTTCTCTCCAGGTTGCTGCGCCCGAGAGAGAGTGAGGTCTCACCAGGTTTCCTCCATCCCAGCTCAACACTAAAACCCAACGCAAGAACCCTTGCGCTAACCAAACAGAACTAAAGGCTTTGATGTTTTGCAGAGGCAGAAGCAGAAAGGAGCAGGTCTTGGGGGGAAAGATAAACTTCAAATAGTAAAGCAAGGAAAGAGTATTACAGACAGTACAGCCAAAGCCAATACACGTGATAGCTCTTATTCTCATGTTATTACATTATGAAAACAACACTCATTTCCTTTTCCCTTCTGATCTCATACCCATGTCCTCAGTCTCCAAAGCAGCAGGAGTACCCTGACTGTTCCCGGTTACCCTCTCCCGTTGGGTCCCTCCTGAGTGATGTTTCCTACCTGCAGAATCTTCATCCTCGCTGCTCGAATCACACCTCCTGTTGACAATCCAATCTTTAGAGACACGAACGCAGGATAGAAAGTTATTAGATGAAGGGCTCACCCCTCCTCCTACTCCACGTGACGCCATGCTGGCTCACACAGCGTCCCCTGCTCTTTGTCCTGGTTCTCAGACCCTCCCTGAGCTCCGTGGAGTCACAGCTCTTCGACCAGACCTTGATCACAGGTGCAACCTTCAAATGAGAGACAGGATCGCCTTCATCATCTCCCTTCCCCAGTCCACCGCGTCACTACAGCTGTAGCCTCAATGTGATAAACCTGAAACTCCCACTGTGCGGCTCATGCTGTGAATTAGAGGAGTGCAGTGAGCAGACCCGGTGCCAGGATCAGAGCCGCTGCCCAAGGGAAGGTCCTGGGAGGAGAGAGACGTTCTGTGTTAGAATCACGGGCTACTGGGCAGCTGCAATATGGCTAGTGTGATGAGAGGCTGAACGTTTCATTGATTTACTTTAGTTCGTGTATACAGGAGCAGACAGGCACAGGTGGGTTGTGGCTGCCCCACTGGAGAGCACAGCTCTAGAATTAAAGATGTGACAGGTGTGCCCCCCCCTCCCCTGCTGGTTGCTGCAGAGTAGCTTGCTGCCTGATCTGATCATTCACCTGTAGGAGCATTCACATGTACACATGTGAGGTACAACATGAGGTCCTGGGGACACTCAAACGGTAAGGCCAATGCCAGGTCCTAGCGGATCCCAGCAGGGAGCTCACCTGTAAGCAGAGGAGAAGAGCGTGGCCTGCACACCTGGGCCAGACATCAGCAGAGCAGTGTGGGTACAAGAAGGGGCATACTTCACTGTGCTCAGGAGCCCACCCTTCTCACCCCTGACCTGGACTACAGCCTGGGCAGGTACCCAGCTTAGCACAGGGCCCAAGAGATAAGCTGAGGGGAAACATTTTCAACCCTGAACTAGACCCCGGCCCAGGGGCATGCACATCGGACATTTACTGGGGCCTCAGAGGGGCTGAGCACTGGGTCAGGAGGGATGAGGAAGACACAGGCGGTGCCCTTGCAGTGATCACCCACGGCCAGGGTTCCTGTCCCCTCATGTGGGAGGACACGGAGAGTCTGGGCCTGAGAATTCCAAGAGCTTTCAGAGAACTTCTCACACTGATGACCTCCAGGCCATAGAGGAGAGCAGCAAGGACCACCCCCCACTCTGGGATCAGCCCCGTGTCTTTGCTGAGCTCGCCCTGCACTGAGGTCCATGCCATTCTCGCTTCCTCTGCAACTAGAATGTTCTACAGGTGCCCTGGCCACATGATGTGAGATCTCCTTAATTTCAATGTGTTTCTGGGCCAGACTGTGTAGACAAGGACTGGTTGCCAGGAAACTTCCAGAAGGAGGTGAAAAGCAAAAACTGACCCCTCCTTCCCTAGATGGAACAGGGGTGGGAACCTCCTTGTCTCCGGCCTGATCCTATATTTCATCCCTGGTAACATGTCCTGGGCTGGAGAACTGGAGATCAGACTCCATCCTCTGCCTCTCACCACTTTATGTGAAGGAAAGTGCCTTTTTTTGTCCCACAGGTAATTGGAGAAGATGATGGAACAGAAAGGCCGCTCCAATCCACACGGTGCTCACACCAGCCATAATGGTCACGTCCAGCCTCACCCCCATTCAGAAGGAGCCCAAGTGTCATCCTAAGAGTGGGCAGTGCTGGCCCAGGTGACAATGTTGTACTGTTCACCCGATCTTGTAACCTTGGGGTTCACTCCCCCATGGTCCTGGTGTGCTTTGTGTCCTTCTGTCCCCCTCAATCTTTCCCTGTAACGTCCAGCCCAAGGCTCCGTCCTGCCCTCACCCACAGATTCCACTGGGTGACAGTAAATGAATTCTTAGAGCCTCGCTGATATTTACCTTTAATCACACACAGCATCTGTAATCTAGAGTTTAAGGATTTTAAAGGCAATCTTGTCATGAAAAACTAGTTTCTGGAATAAACAAAACATTTTTCAATAAAGCAGTCTCATCTTTTTGTTTTGCAGGGAGAAATACTGACACCTACAGGGCAATCAAATTCTATTAAACACAATCTGCTTCACAGAAGATTCATGGTCCATAAGGCAACTCAAACCACACTTTGCCTCATTTTATATTTATAGTGAATGAACTCCCTCGACTTGATTTCCTGCAAAAGCCTTTAGAAGAAACCAAAGCCCGATTTCATCTGGTAGGCTTGACAGGGAGGTGAGTGACAATGCCCCTGTCACCCTGCTGAGCTGCCCTTTCCTCACTTTGCAACGCAGACCTCCCCTCCTTCCTCCTAGGGTGGGAGCCCAGTGCTGCCCGGGCGCCTGGTCCCTGACGACGACCTCTTGGCTCTCTTCTCATCGTGCAAAGTGCTTCTTGCCCAGCACTTGGAAACCATGACTGCACAGGTGACGGAAGCCACATCCCCACATGACAACAGCATTTCCTATTCTTGGCAACATTTTCTGAAGCAAAATATTAGACCCTACTTGGTGAAAGTTGGACCGAATATCCCCCAGCTCTGCCTGGAGGCCGCTGCTTTCTCAGATTCCTCCTAAGCTGGGTGTGACATGTGGGCTACAGCAGGGGCCACCTGCAAAGGAAGGAGCCCCGCCCAGCGCTCGCTCAGCTAAGATGGCGGAGGATAATCCTGAGGGTTCCTGGGACCCAAAGGGTTTGGGAATGAGGGAAGGGGCAGGGGTGAATTATTATCAGGGGACACATCCCTTCCATGCTAACGTGTCTGAGGAAGCGGGACTGGGATCACTGCCGTCTCAGGCCCGGCAAGATCCCCACATAAGGAGGGTCAGGAACAGGGATGAGATCATGATGGATGTCAACCTCATAGGAGAAGATTCTAGCCAAAAGGTACCAGCTTTCCCTGGAGGCTGCATCTGTCAAGTCCACTTTGGTTTGGCAATTACAAAACTATTTTCCAAGGAGGAGAAATTGCTCCTGAGGGAAATGCTCACTATCATACAGTTTGTAGCTGCTGCTGTAATTTTTGAATGCCCTCTCCAATTAAGTATCGGTTGGTAAGATACTCCCAACTGTCATTCTCCCCACCATGGAAACTACCTACCATCAATCATACTCCCATGTCATCAGATTTTCACACATGAATTCAACTGAACATGACAGAAAGCAACAAAGGAACATATTGATGTCAGACAAAGACAGGTCACCTTACCTTGGCATTAGGTGGGGCCTCTTCCTCTCCTCTGTCATTAGAAAGCTCCTCCCATAAGCCCTCAGGGTCGTCCAGGGGGACAGAGTAACCGTCGGTCACTGGTGGTGTGGCTCAGGAATGACCCAGGGAGGTTTGGTTGACTTGGGCAAAGAGTTAGTGTTACGGAGGTGGTTAGCTAACAGCCCAACCACGAACTGAGCTGCTGTGGGGCCATCTGCCTTGCGGGGAGAAGGATGGCGAATGAGAGGAACAGAGGAGACGTGAGAGATGGAGTCATTGGCTTTGCAGATAACGGCAATCTAAATCAACGTGAAATGTTCACTCTCTAAACTACATGCCCTGATTCGATGACAGAGTCCCATCACCCCGTTCCCAAGTTGAAATCCAGCTAAACTACCACCATCTTCCTGACCTTTTCCAAGACCATTTCAGCCTCCATGGAGCCACATATGCCGCTATTGCATTTATCATCTGTTGTATAGGACTTTACAGTTGATTAAGAGAAAACTTTTACTAAGCGACTAGATTCTATTTCGGGTAAGATGTTCTATTACATTTGTTCATTAATCCTTTGTCATACATGTAATCAATTATAGGAGTTTTGAAAACACTGATAGCCTACCATTTAAAAATAACTACTATTAATATATGATATTTTTGCTCCCCGTCTTCCTATTCTATGCTATGTGCATGCATTCACTGGTTAGTGGCTGTGCATGTTTGCATTGGCCAGGCAACCCTGGCATAGTTCATGAAGGCATTCGTCCCCAACACATGACCCCCAGTCTTGTGGCAGGAAGCCATGCCAGCATGCCTAGAGTGGCTTGCAGGGTCCACAGTGGGCAATAAGACCCCTGCCCTCTAAATTTTGGGGATTTGTGCTCTAATTGTGGATTACTGCTTTCAATTGTGGAAGTGTAGACAGAAAAACAGGCTACCATTGTTACAACCCCCACTGGCTAAGTGGTTTCCAGGGAATTAAAAGGGAAGCACCTTTATCTCCTTCATTTTTCCCCTTCCATTTGGGAGCCAGATATTTAATGATTCGGGTATTCAAAAGTGACTACATATACATGGGGATTTAGAAAGTCACTGAACATGTCCAGGGAAAGACACAACTTCAGAAAAGACTTAAGGAAACCTTAAGCTTCCACATTGTTTCATGTGAAAACAATGTTATGGCAGCTTTATTCATAATTGCCCAAAACGGGGAGCAACTAAAATGTCCTTTAATAAGTGAACAGACCCAAACACTCTGTTATATCCATACAAATGCAGTCTACTTCAGTGATAATAATAACTGAGCTGGGCCGGCCGAGTGGCTCAGCTGGTTAAGAGCTCGCTCAAGAGTGCGAGCTCTGAGCAACAGCGGTTCGAGTCCCAGCCCGAGCTGAGCTGCCGCTGAGCTGCCAACAGGTGGCAGGATGGCTCAGCTAAAAAAATAAATAAATAAAAAATAACTAAGCTATTAAGCCACAGAAAAACGTGGAAGAACCTTAAATGTAGACTGTTAGGTGAAAAAAAAATCAGCCTTAAAAGGCTACATACTCTATGATTCCAATGACATCGCATTCTGGAAAAGGCAAAAATACACAGTAAATATATCAGTGATTGTCAAGCGTTTCAGGGAAAGGGGAGCGGGATGCATAGGTGAGGCACAGGGGGTTGTTCGGGCAGTAAAGTTATTCTCGTTGGTTGACACAAGACATATATTTTTCAAAAATCATAGAAAGGTACAACACAAAAAGTGAACTTTAATGTTTAGTATGGATCGATATTGGTTCACTAATAGCAACAAATGTACCACACTAACGTAAGATGTTCAATTATAGGGGAAACTCAGGAAACTGAGAACTTTATTATCTGCTCAATTTTTATGTTAATCGAAAGCTCTTCTAAATACTGGTCTATTGATTAAAATATAATCTGGCAGCACTGTTTCAGGGAGAGGTCTATTTCCTCTAATATTCAGCAATCAGCTAATATCCAAACATTACCTTGGGGCATCGTTTACTATTAAATGTGAACCAAACTTGAGCTGTAAATGCATCTTTACGTCTGTGGTCATAGCACTACTGGTGGACATGATAAATAATAACTTTCACACATGGCTGAGCATTTTTATAGTTTTCTTTTACATATGGCACACTGGAAGGACTTCAATCATTATTTTTTAATCTACTTCATAGGTAAATTTCCACAGTACCTCCAGTTGACTCTTGCGGGGTGCACCCTGGGATGTGGCAGGATGCCCATTTTTCTGACCTGATTCTGGGGGGCAGGCTACACATCTTCTTAAATGAGGAACGAATTTGCTCCTTGTACCCACCAGGTAAGATCCTGGGAAATGTAACCACCATAAAGACAGCGGTTGGCATCTTGCTGGCAGAAGACCGCAGGGAAATCGGTAATAACTTATTCACAGCTCGAACTTTGGATCTCATTATTTACCAGCGGCCTGTGAGAGTCACCTGAATCAAAGTTGGGTTTTAGGAAGATCTTACAGATTGGCGTGCACTTAAAGCACCTGAAGACAGACTGCGTGGGCAAATGCCTTTATTCGGATGAGACAATACAGAAAATCGGCACAGCGCAGTGACCGAGAGCGTGGGTGCTGGTGCCGGATGATCTGGGCTCAGATCGCACTAGAAGCCATGTAAACCTGGGAAGATTATGTGGCCCCTTTGGGCCCCAGTTCTCTGCACTGTCCTATAAAACTTTAATGGAACCTCCTTTTTAGTATTATGATATAAGGCTAAAAATGATTAAATGCAGGGAAAGCCTTAAGAAAATAACTGTTACTTCTAAGTGCTCTGTAAGTGTTCAGTTATTAAGTGTCTCCTGAAATATGGCGGCCTCCAGAGAAGGGGCTTGGGTGGCTGCAGGGCAGGGGAGGGTGGAGTTTACTCTTTAGCCTTTACGTGGTGCGATGCTTTTCGGCTTATAAACAGTATCTGGTAGGGACCCAGGCCCAGACCCCAGGCTAAGCAAGCTCATTTCGGAGAGTACCCCCGCCCAGAGGAATTTCAAAAGCTCCTGCTTCAGCAAAAGCCATAACAAATTGTCTTGTCAAGAAAGTAGAAGAAGATAAACAAAGTATATGGCTTGTTAGGAAAAGATAAACAAGTCATGTTTTATAGCCCGTCAAGAAAATAAGCAAGTTACGTATTAGCTCGTTAAAAATAATAACCTAACTATGTTTTATAGTTTGTTAAAATAAGATAAACTAACTATTTTTCCTTTTTACACACTAACCACTTTTTTTTGCTTCTGTATCCAGCTTCAGCTATAAATTCCTCACCCGCCAAGACTTAGGGGCTGATCTCTTCTCTTGAGAGAGACAGTCCCAGGCCTGGTCAATAAAGTCTCTGGAACGAAAACCTTTTGTCTAAGTTTTGTTACGGAGCCGTGAACCCAACAATCTGGTATCTCGTGCCATTCCCCGCGTCAGAGCTGTGATATGGACAGAGCAGAGGCCCTGCCTGCACTGAAATGTAGAGTTAAGTGGCTTTTCTAGAGTCACTAAAGAGGGATGGATCCGGGACAGGAATGTAGTTGGTTCCCTGGGGACAGAGATCCCTGAACCCCCAAGTCCTCTGGATCATGCTTTGGACCCCTGAACCAAGCGCTTCCCTCACACCATTTCTCATATCCTCCTGCCTCAAGCTTTCCGCAGGCGAGCTGACTCCCTGGAAGAGGCGCCTGAGCTCAGAGAAGGGCCCCAGTCATGACCCAAAGGCCTTTTCTCTGTATGTCTTAGTCCCTAACACAAAATGTGCCGTTTCCCCCCAAACACGGCCCCTCTGAAGGGCCGGGGTAAGTCCACGCCTGTGGCCATCCTCTCCCAGCGTCAGCTGTCTCACACTGAGCCTTCCCCGTGGCCAGGTGACCACCGCGTGACCAAGGGTCTGTGCGCCTCCCAAGCCGACTCAGAACATTCTGAACCAATAGTACGTGCCTCTGCCGAGAACTAGCTTCCTTTCACCTGACCATCTCTGGATAAGCAGTTCATGTGATTAACTAGGAAAGTGGCATCTGCGCTGGTGCTTCGATTTAATGAGCTAAGTCTGTGACCCTTGACGTCTCCCTGATGATGGATGTGGGCGACCCTCTGAGCAGCCTGGACTCGGGCCTGGCTGAGAGCGGGCAGTGGCTGCACTGGTCCTGAGTGTTCCTTCCTGCAGGAGACCAGCTCCCGCAGGTCCAGGGGTTCCCTCAGGTGGAGGCGGAGTTGGCGAGGAAATAACGCTTGGAGACACAGGAGCGCTTTCTCAAGAAGTGTTTCACTTTATTTTACAGCATGCCCCTTTTTATACCGAGCAGTTTAACCATTGTTCCATTAGTATCAGGGTTTTACTTCCTCATAATTCTTATGCTCCAGGGTATAGCTATACCTTTTCTATGCTAAAGAGTAACTTATCCCAACTACCCCAAATCCCTCCACCTACAATGACTGAGACCAAGGCCTGAGCCTCTACATAATCGCCTAAAGGATGGTTACCATGACCACCCAACATTTATTCTAAAAACTATTGTCTAAACAGGATCTTAAGATTTACAGGGTGTGTACTTTGACCTTTACTAAGAGACTAGTAGTGTGACTAAAATGGCCTTTAGTGTATAAAATATAATTATTGTGATATATCTATTAGAAGGGGTACTTACATTTTTTAAGATATAGAGCAGTATGTGTTTCTCAGCCAGAGCTTCAGAATTTGTCACAATTGCAGTGTGTTTGGCCACGTCAGACACTGAGGCGCAGACGGCTTCCGGCACCTTCCCTGGCCACGTATGCTCTCACGACAACCCAGGCTCTACAACCACCTCGTCCCACCCTAGCTCCTGCAGTTGCAGGGGACAGAGTCCCATGTCTTCTTAAAGGGACCCTTCCTTAGCCACAGCCTGTGACCCCACCCCAGACCCTCCTTGAGAATCACCCAGAACCTCCTAATCTATGTCACCCATGTCCGTTCCACCTAATCCAGGGCTGGGTCCCGTCCCACCACTTTCCCAGGCAGCACCCACACACCCGGGGACTCTGTGCCCATCAACCCGTGGAAATCCCGTCATGAAACCCCAGTTTCCTTCCATTCTAAAATCTCTGAATCTAGATTGCTAATAATTTGCATCAAACGTTGGCACCAACATTCAGAAGAGCTGCCCTGTCCTTCCCCTTTCGGGCCACGTCTAGGGCTGGGGCGGTATCAGGATTCCCCCGACCCGGTGAAGGCAGTGTGGTGTGTCCCCGCCGCATCTGTTCTCTGGAAATATGTGTTCGAGATTGGCTTATTTCTGTCTTAAATACTTGGTAGAATTCAGAGGGGGGGACAACATTTATCCCAGCCTTTAAACTTTCTGTTCCAAATGTCCTCATGACACTGTCACTTTCCCTTCTCCTCCACTAGATGCTGCTCTACACCCACCCAAGACAACGGCCGTTCCTGATTCCTAGGTCCCCGCGTGGAGGAGACAGAGGTGATGTGATCAGTCGTCCTCGTTTTCTAGAAGGTGAATGGAGACTGGGGTGTTTACCAGGGCTCGCTGACATTATGGTGACAATATTAACTCCAATAGCTGTAACTCGTCAAGCACTCAGCCTGTGCCAGGCTCTTTTAATGGACTAGTTCCTCGAACTCCCACAGGACCCCGTGATGTGAGTTCCCACCCTACACAAGAGGAAATTGAGTCTCAGGGAGATGAAGTGACCTTCCCAGAGTCACACAGCACAGAAGTGGACACTTCTGTTACTTAATAAAATTTGTGTCTAAGTCCAAATGCCAGAGACATAATATTGTCCTGTTGCCAATAGCAGCGGCTAATTATTGAGCTCCTACTATGTGCTGGGCGCTGTGTGAAGCTTGGCGAATACAGAGGTGAATAAGACAGACCCATTCTGTGGGTGGTTTGTCATGTGTCCACTCCCTTGGAAACCTTGAGGTCAGCGCCCACGTGTCCCCAGCGCCTAGCACAGAGGCTGGCACAGGGCACAACCTCAGTTGATACTGGCTGAAAAAATGAATGAACTGCTGCAAGCTGTGCAACAAGCATTTAAGACGACTGCAGCGAAAATTTCTTGGAAATGAAAACAAAAACTTAGCCATCCTTTTCAGCAAGGAATGCCGGGTCAATTTTCCATATGGAAATCCTTAACCTAACCTCAAACTCATATCCAAAAATCAATTCCAGATTTACTGTGGATCTAATGATGCAAGGTAGAGCAATAAACTTTTAAAATAAAGCAAAAGGGAATGCTTTCATGACATTGAGGGTAGGCAAAGATTACATAACTAGAATGCATGTTATTAACCACAAAGGAAAAAAATGACTCCTTTAAAATGAAGAACTGTTCATCAACGGGCACTATTAAGAGAATGAAAAGATAAGCCATTGAGTGGAAGGCATTGTGCATAAACATATCCAACAAAGGACTTGTATCTAAATAAATAATAATAATAATAATAGTAATAATAATAGTAATAATAAAAGGGAAAATGAGCAAAAGAGGTGAACAGACACTTCACAAACCAGGATATATCCATTGCTAAAACTCAAATGAAAACGTGGTCACCCTCATTAGTCTTCAATGAAATGTAATTTGACAGCACAACGTGACACAACCACACATTCACCGGAATGTCTAAAACAAAAATTGTCAATATCCAGTCCAGATATTTGTCCAGATGGGACAAACTGGAACTCTGTTTGGCGCTGATGGTTGAATACGCTGATACAACACTCTGGAAAACTACGTTCTTCTCTCTTAAAATCGAATGCATTCACACCCTGAAACGCCGCAGTTTCCCTTCTGTAGAGTCCCAACATGGGTGTGGACTACGTTCACACAAACACACAGACTGGAATGTGCATAGCACTTCTATTCTTAAGAGCCCCAGACGTGAAACTATCCGAATGCCCATCAACGGCAGACCGGATAAAGCGTGAGATATTCACACAGTGCGGGATGCACAGCACCGAGCAGGAGGAAACTACATCTGCGTGCAACAGTGTGGACAGGTCTCACAGACATAGAGGGCATGAAATCACAGCAGAGCACCTGCTGTTTGCCAGACCCAGCAGCCCCCCACCTCATCCACGGGGGATATGTTCCAAGACCCTCAGTGGAGGCCTGAAACTGTAGATAGTACAGAACCCTATATATACTATGGTTTTTCCTATACGCACATACCTATGATAAAGTTTGCGGCTTCTCTTTGGCGAATTTGAATTGCCAGCATCACTACTCTTGTGCTTTGGGGCTATGATTAAATGTGTGCCAGGCACGGTGCCCAGCACTTTACATGCCTTTTCTCAACATAAGCCTAAGAGGTAGGTATTGTTATCTCTGTGTTACATATGAGAAAACCAAGACACAGAGAGGCTAAGTAACAAGCTCAAGGTCACAGGACTTATAAATGACAGAGGCAGAATTTGAACCCAGGCTGTCTGGCATTCCGGCTCAAGCATGTAACCATATGGCTTTGCCAAGTACTTTTTTTAAAGTGCATTTTTATTGTAATCGAATACTTTAACATGTAGGATTCCTTTAAAAGCACAACATAAATAGTAATCAAAATATTTGGCTAATCTCAACATCCTATTCCCAGTTTACAGAAAAACCTATCGGTCACAGAGCATCTTGCTCATAACGCTCCTTACTTTTCCCAGTCAGTACACAGAGAATGAAGTTTCATAAATCCTACAGGGCGCAATATAGGCAACATCTCAGGTTCAACTCATCGGGGTTGCCTGGCACATTCTAATGGGTAAACAGAGCAAGGTGCAGGTGAACCCCGACTGTCAGAACAGACCTGGTCCTGAAATTAGGATGACTGACAGTCTCAATTTGCCTGGGGTGGAGGAGTGTCCCCTGGCTTGGGGCTTTCAGTGCCAGCACCCTGGGCAGACCAGACAACAAGTTGATCTTCCTACTTAAAATGGTAAAGGTTGGTCAGAGCTTGGGGTAGAGCCTGCTCACAAGCTTACCTGACACTGCACGTGAGAGCTGATTCTCTCACATTCCGAATGATTTTCCTCTTGTCAGGACCCTGAATCACTTGGCCCTCGGTTCCAGTGTTGGTCTTAGTCGATGTGACGGTCTGGTTGGCACCACCCAATGGACTGACTCCTGTCTCCTCCAGCCCACTGCAGCCCCTCTGGCCTCTAACCCACACTACAGCCAAGGGGACCTTTAAAGTCATATATGATGTCAAGACCCTTTCTTCCAGTGCCAGGAGCTGAAAACCCTTCAACGGTTCCCCACTGTTCCACTTACCAGTCCCTTGGATGGTACCAACCAGACAGTCACATCGACGAAGGACAAACATCTGAACCAACTGTTGAAGGTCCTGGCAAAAGGAGGATCATCTAGAATGGAGAAGAATCAGTTCTTATGTGAAATGTGAGGGATGGAGCTCTGGGATACAGAGCAAACCCCTGGGAAGCCCCACAAGACAAGGCTTGGCCTCTGCCTGCTTCTCACCTGAATCTGACGCCATGTTCCGGTCACTCCTTCTGCTCCAGCTTCACTGGCTTTCTCACTGACCTCGCTCATGCCCTTCCCTCCGCCTGGGATATTCTCCAGGCCCCATCCTACCAACGGATGCCTGTTCATCTTAGATCGCAGCTCCTGAGTGACTTCCTTGGAGAAGCCCCCCTTGAGCTCATAGTCCCCATAACAGCCCTCCCTCAGAGCACCCGAACACCTCTCTCCTTCATAGCTCACACGTGCACGTGTTTGCGCGCGCGTGTGTGCATGTACATCTGATTCATTCTCATCTCCTCTGTAGACTGTAAGCTTCTTAAGGGAATGACTACGTCTCTTTCAATTGACACTGTATTTCCAGCACAACCACCAGCCCTAGTAGAAAGTAGATGATAAACAAGTACTTGTTATTGGAATAAATGATGGATAGTAATTGTTCAATATATATTTGAGATTTATGTATTTATTTATTTATTTGTTTGTTTGGAATGCAGCAAAACATTACTAGGGCTAAAGAGTCACCAGCATAATTCTGGTTGAATCAGTAGGAGCTCAGATTTCCTCCCAGCTCAGCACAATAGCTTGGTCTTCAGGAGACATGGTCCTAGATCTTGGATTTTGGGGGCCTGGAAACTGGCAGGGGTCTGGATGGGAGCGGAAGAGGACATAAGATAGCAAAAACTTTTAATTTTGATTATTAAGGGCAAACAGCACACACGTACACACATCTACTGTCCTGTAATTTCATAAAAGAAAGAGTATCTTAACACCTACAGAACAAGAAGGATATAACTTCAGAGAATATCATCATAGTTCTTCCCACGCAGGGACAATTGGTGTCCTCGCTGACATACGGACAACGGCCACTGGTGTACGGAGTTGAATCTTGTCTCCAACACTACCTAGCTGTGTGACCTTGAGTATGCAACTTCGCCTCTCTGCTCCTCACTGCCTCCTTCCTGGAGTCCTTGTGAGGATGAAATGATTTAACCTGTATAAAGCCTTAGCACACCATACAGTACGGGCGGCTAGTGTAGCTTGATCATCTTTGTCATTCACTAAACAACAGCGCCACCTAGCGGCTCTTTATCCCAGAGCACAGGCAAGCTGCTTCCGCGGAGCAATAATGAGGCATAATCCATCCACACAGGCAGTGAGTTGGGGACCTTGTGTAATGGCCAAGGCTGAGACAGAAGCAGGGAGAAAAGCCTTGAATATTCATGGGCTCATTTAAAGCTCAGCCTGTCCATCTTCCTGAGAATGAAGTTTGTTCCTTAGAAGCTACTGTCCAAGCTGTCAGCTCCAGAAGAGGACAGAAAATGAAATATTTCTCCCTGCCCCCACCCCCAACACTAGGGGCTGCTTTTTTTTGGAGTGGGAGGAGCTGTCTCTTCACTGTGCCTGACAGTGGGACCTTGGCATTGTCACCCACTGGGTGGGGGCTGGGTGTGCTGTGAGGTCTGAAGAAGGGACAGCAAACTGAACGTGGAAGCCTTTTTGTGAGCATCACAAAACAGGAACAAATGTAAGTTCTGTGCTCTCACTGATAAGGGTCCTGCGCTGTCAGAGCCATTAGCCATTGGAAACAGCCCTTTGTCCTCAGAGAAGTCCTTGCAGGGGAGTCTGTGAGATCTGAAGGCAGACTTCAGCGCTCTCTCTTTTTGTATTTCTTCCCCAGTGTGAGAGACTGACATTGATTTTCCTTTCGTGTCTCCGCTTGCAGACTTCTATTTCGCCTGTGAGCTTGGGAAGGGACCTCAGCAAAGGACAGAGAAGGCTGGCTCTGGGAGTAGGTACGCTTGCCTTTGAATCCTGGTTCTGACACTTGCTGACTGTGTGACCTTGGGCAAGTCACCGTCTTCTGGAACTTGTTTCTGCAGCTGTAAACTGGGAATGACAACAGGATACCCTTCGGGGATTTGATATGAGACTTGGGTGTGCTAACCAATCCCATAATCTCAGACGCCTACATGGGCCATGCAGGCATTGTGAGTGAGAGAAATGGGTCAGCCCAGGGCAGCAGTGAGTCAGGGGACTGGGGTGCACCAGGAGCACAAACCCTATAACAGGGGCAGCTGCTGGCCACCAGCGTCTGATCCAGGGCATTCCAGACAACCTCAAAATCCCAGAATCTGGGTTTTTGGCTCCTGTCTGTGGGTGGGCTTTGGCACTGTTGGGTTTAGCTGACCTGAGAGAACAGATTTGGTTAGCAGTGAAGTGTGGTATAAAGAAATGCAGGCCCAGCGCTGCCAGTTTTTTCCCAAATGTTCAAGAGAAGCAAGAAACCAGCTCCACGTTTCAATGCTGGCAATTAAACAGCGTTTGAGAAACAATGCACCATGGTCCAGTCAAAATCCTGTTTTAGCTGTGTGACCTTGGGCAAGTCTCTTCAAATCTCTAGGCTTCTGCTACTTCATGAATAATGAGGGTAAGAATACACCCAGATCTTGATTGAAGCAATTTATATAAATTGCCTCATTTAATCTTTCCCTCTTTGTGATAAAGGAGGTGTTACTATTATCCGTCATTTTTCAGATGAGTGAACAGAGGCACAGAGAAGCCAGGTAACTTGCCCAGAATCCCACGACTAGTAAGTGTCAGGCAGGGCTATTATTAGGCTTTAGAATAAAATAATGCATGCAAAGTGGTCAGTGAACATTAGTTATTGTTTTGTCATTGTCATTATTATTACTATTATTAACAATACAAAAGGTTTGAGGTCAGTTCTCACTCTTAATTCAATGGCCAAAGTGATCTGCTAGACTGCTCTGTCAGACAAAGACCAGAGCCAGCTCTAAATTATATGGTGCACATTTTCGCAGGTAGCACTTGGGCTAATTAAAAGTTCTTTTTTACATAGGCATTGGGCCACCCTACCATTGTGTTGCCTGGAATGATACTTAGATTTAGACCCCTGGTACAGTCAGTCAATAGATTCTCATCTCGGGGTGGCCAAGCCAATCACTGACCAGGCCAATAATTTACAGCTCAAGTTATTCTGAAATCAATACAGATTTGCTCTTCATCGAGTGGGCTGTAAAGCATGGGTGACAGGCGGCCCCGAAAAGCAGTTAACATGGGAGTGGAGAGCTTGCAGGGGCCTGGAGGGGGCCAGACTATTAGAGGAGTGACGAAGTAGCGGGTGGAGGAGGCCAACTCTGTCCAGTAGGCTGTGGTCAGAGCTGGCCAGAGTTCCCATTGGGAACTGCTCAGGTCAGAGTCTTGTGGAGAGAGTAGATTTGATTGGCAGTGAGGTGTGTTATAAGAGAACAAGTGTTGGAGTTGGGTAGAACTGGATTTGTATCTTCGCTGTGTAACTTTTTTACCAATGGGACGATGGGGAGTTGGACTTCTTTCCTTGACACTACGTTTTCTCATGTGTTAAATGGTCAATAACCTGAACCCATTGCTCAGATGTAAATGAAATGAGCCTGTATGTTCAAATCATGTGTTTTACTGCAATGCAGAGCTATCAAGTTCAGTAGTTAAGAGGCTGTGTAGCCAGGTGGCCCTGGGGTTGAATTCTGCCTCTTTCACCGTCAAGCTGAGTAACCTTGGTTAAGCCCCTCGACCACTCTGAGCCTTAGTTTCCCGATGTTGGACTAATAATAGAATCCCCTGCCCACTGCAGTTATGATCATTACATTAGACCATGCAAATAAAGAAAAGTTAGCACCGTGCAGAGAGTGTGAGCTCAGCAAGAAAAGCGCATTATTTTTCTCCATCAGATCCTTACCCATCCCAAGCTGGGCACAGGGGAGGATCTCAGGAAACACTGGCTCAGTTGCACGATGGATTAAATGTGTTCCTCAGGAAACAGACAACATCCTCAAACCGGGTAAAATTTGAGGAGAGCTTAATTTAAAAATTGAATGACACTAAAAACATATTTAAATGATAAAATAGCCATTAAAATTATACGTACATTCACTATTTACAAGTGGGTGGGCGGGACACTTGAAAACCAACATGGGGTAGGGCTGTAAGACAGGCCCATGCCAGCGAAGAGCCGTCACCATCTTGGAGGAGCCAGGGTGACTGTTTCAGCCATGTGATCTCGTAGTGCCTCCCAGTAACGCAGGCAGAATGAACATCCTCACTCCATTAATTAGGGCGTGACCATGTGACGTCAATAGAATTGGGTCAACAGAATATGAAGTGGAAAGCAACGTGAGCTGAGGCTAGAAATGTGCTTGCATTGCTTAGCTCGCCCACTTGTGTGTTTGTCATTTGCCATGAGAGGAACATGCTCCAGGACTATGATGGCTTCAGAAGGAGGAGACTCATGAGGCAGATCTGAACGCAACTGGCAGCCTGGACCACGATCAGCTGGGCCCAACAGCGCCAAAGCTGACCTACGGACCCGTGAGCAGAAAACCAAATGTTTGCTCCTGTAGCCACCGAGATGTTGAGGTTGTTTGTGATGTGGTAAAACAGACTAATGCCCACCTTCTGGCTAGGAGGGGCTTAGGGAGGTGCAGTTACTGGATTGGGTTGCCTGATAGGAGCTGTGACCTCAACAGCGGGGAACAGATGGCTCACCTATACCGTCTTCCCTCCCTTCTATCTTCCGCTGGTGCCTTCCGCTGGTGCCTCCCGTTGACTGAATTCAACCAGAAGTGGAGAGCAAGGGATCCACCGATGGCGCCCTACAGATCAGGCCCCTGGCATTGGCACAGGGCGCGGGGGAGAGGTGGAGAATGGATGCGGATGGGTGAATGGGAATGCTCTAGGACAATTAAGAAGGAAGGATATGCGGAGCTCTTGAATTAACAAAGCACTGTGCTAAGGGCTTTGCACAAGGAGCCCCATCGACCTATAGCCCATTTGGGCATCTTCTTCCCAACTCTTTCCGTAGTCTCCCTGGTTTTCTCTTGTTCTGCTTGGTGATTGGGAACATTCATGGGGACCTGAAGCTCAGTGGAGTTAGCCAGCAGGGCCTCCTCGAATAACCCAACAATTATTTCAGATTTTCCCCTCTCCCTAATCCATCAGCTAAACAAGAGGTGTTCCCAAGATTATTATGGTTGAGACGAAGGTTCAGGGACTACGTTTTTTGAATCTGTTGCCTCCTAATGTCTTTGTCAAAACCATGTGTTCCAAACAAAGTGTTGTTCACAAGAGTCCCAGCTCTATCCTATCCTCTCCAAGTTTCTTGCTATTCAAGAGACCCCGGGTCTCCTTTTCCTTGGGCAGGAGAAGTCTGGCACACAAGTGCAGAGCAAGAGTTTTGAAGTCAGATGGAAGTGGTTGTGAAGCCCAACTTGTCCTCTTAGCAGCTGGGTGACCTTGAGCAGATGACTTCACCTGATTTCTGAAGCAGTGGAGATAATACCAGCACCAGGACCTAGGGCCGTTTTCAGGATTAAATAGGACATACATCAATGCCCTTAGCACAGCACTTTGTTCATGTTCATTAAACTAGTATTGCTACTGCACACTTTCTAAATGATGTCAGGGTAAAGACTCTGACTCTGGAATGGGGCTGGGAAGGCACAGGATGCTCTATTTGATACCACAGCACCTGGTTACCCACTCTTGGGACTGGGAGGGCTATGCACAGTTCTGACACTGAGATTCCATCAGCTCTTGGAAAAGCAAAATTGCTCTCCTTTCTAGGCAGGTAGGAACTGATGAATCCCTCAGCCTTCCAGGGCTCTGGGCTGCACTGGGCAGGGGATTTCTCCTAGGATCAGCCTGTTGGTCCGGTGCCATCCACCTATTAAGCAGCCACTCAGCTCACTCTATTCTAGTGAAATCTGTATCTGCCAATCCCTGTGATAGCCTTGGATTTATGAATTCTTAAATTTGAATATACTTTTATGGTTATTGATTCAGTGCTTAATTTTGGCCAGATATTGTAGATAAATGATATGTACTATATAAGATGATTGCAGAGGAAAAGTAGAGAATGTCTAAGAAGTTATGACTATTAGATGGGAGAGAAACTGTTGTCTGTTTCTACCTACCTACCTCACACCCACCTCCATTCACCACAAACTCAGCAACACACATCCCTCCACCCACCACCCACTCCGTATCCCACCTAATACCCACCCCATTCTCTATCCATCCATTTCTCCCACCTCATCCCCTTCAAACCCACCCATCCACCCACTAACTACAGTCATCCATCCATCTGTCCATTCATCTATCCATCCATCCATCTGCCATCCATTTACTCACCACCTATCTGCCTAATCCATTATCCCAGTCATCCACCTACCCATCTATTTATTCCATCCATCCATCCATCCATCCATTCAGACATGCACCACTCACCCACCCTATCCATCCATTTAGCAAACATTTATTAATTACCCACTATGCGCCAGGACTTGTACTATTGACCAGGGATACATATGGCTAAGATATGACTCCTTTGCCTGAGAACCTCTCTATGCACTGTGCAAGAGATATACTATAAAATAAAAAAGACAAAATAAAACTCAACTAATTTTTTTCTTAAATATTTTATTGGAGAATTGGGTGAGGGGAACAGCATTGGGGAATTGG
>NW_017732535.1:122054-123257 GCF_001890085.2 Hipposideros armiger
CTTGGAGCAGTTCCACACATAGGCTTTGAAGCCATACCAAATTGACGTTGATTTGGCTCAGTCACTTGCTAGACGGCTGTCCTTGTACCAACCACGACACTTCATTAAGCCTCTGTTTCCTCACCTGTTAAGCATCTACTTCAGAGGATCATGGTGCACACTAAACAAGTTCATGTTAAGTAAGTCAACATGTTGTGAGAGGGTCGCATAGCGAAGAGTTGCAGACATATTCCAGGAACTGCGGGTGGCCCCCACTGCCAAGGAGCAAGACAGTGGAAACCTCAGTCACAACTGCAAGGAAGTGGATTCTGCCAACAACCATGTGAACTTGGAAGGAGACGCTGAGCTCCTGAAAGAGCCCCCTGACACCTTGATGTTGCGCTGTGGGACCCTGCGGAGAAGACCCCCGCTGAGCTGTGCCTGGACTACAGACCCATGGAAACTGGGAGGTGTTGTGTGTTATTTTAAGCTGATAAGTGATGAGGGGATAGATAACTAAGACATTGAGTAACTTGCCCAAGGCTACTTAGCTCCTCAGGGATAGAGCCAGGCTTCAGAATTAGCCAATTGCCTCCCCCCACACACACACACACACATACACTTACTGAAAGATAACCAGCCAGAGGGGTTAAAATGCAAATGATTTTCTGATTAGCACTCAACTGACTGGAAAATCAATTCATCAGAATCTCTAATTCCTGGACCTTATGATTAGTAAGGGATTTTCTGGATTTGAAATTGAGTTTTCCATGGCAATTGGGGCAAATAACATGGATGCTCTGATGCTGCTGGAGAAACGCGCTGATGGTAGAGTTGGGAGGAAAAAGTCCTACTTTATGTGTTACGAAAAGGTCTGAGTCAGACAGCCAAGTGTTTTCATTTTGAAAATGTGACAGTCCTTGGGGCGGCCGGTTAGCTCAGTGGGTTAGAGCGCGGTGCTCCCAACACCGGGGTTGCTGGTTCGATCCCCACATGGGCCACTGAGCTGCGCCCTCCACAACTAGATTGAAACAACTTGATTTGGAGCTGATGGGTCCTGGAATAACACACTGTTCCCCAATAACAACAAAAAAGTTTTAAAAAAAATGCGATGGGTGTTGCTTACTGAGCAGCCGCCACCTGACTTTATGCCTCTGCTCTATTTCTCCCCATTGGACCCTGGGCTGAAAAAATTACTTCTCTGGATATATGATTTATTCCTTT
>NW_017732535.1:124071-125460 GCF_001890085.2 Hipposideros armiger
GTCTCATTTCCAGGAAAGAGCTCTGTGTTATGCACCAGTGCAGTGTAAAAATCCTCAACAGACCAGAGTTGATGCTGGTGACTGGAGTTTTTCAAACTTGTGTTCTTGTTTCTTGTGCATTTTGTCTGCTTGAGAGTGAATTTTGCCAGCTCTGAAGTGTGTGTAAACCTGAGCTAACTGGCCTCGTGTTCCTGGTCTAGTCCAAGGGTGCTCTGGCGTCCCCTGACTGACTGGCTTACCATCTGAGCACTTTGAACCATGTCATCATTTCCTCCCTATCCCTTTGTAAGGCAGGTACTATTATTGGCTCCATTTTCTTGATAAGGAGACCGAGGCTTAGAGAGGCAAACAGGTTTGCCCAAACTCAGACAGAGCTCAGACCGAAATCCGGTAGAGACGACCCCTGGAGCGCGTGCTTTTGTTCATTATGTTGGATGCTCAACAGTAGGACCCAGCAGTTCGTAGGTAAACGTTCGTTGTTGCTGAAGGATGATTACATCTAGGGTGAGCCCCCAGTATAGCCAGTATGAAAGTCAAAGTGAGCTGTTGTTGGGAGCAGCAACGTGGGGAAATGGCATGGGGGGAGGGGGGGTGACACTCGCCTGAGCCTCTGCCACAGGTGACAGACTTGCTGTGAGTGGGAGAACCTCAGTGGTGAAGTAGACAAAGTCCCTGCTCTCACTGAGCTTTAATTGTAATATAAAGATAAAAGAAAGAAGAAAACCAAGAAATGAAATAGTTTCGAGAAGATGGTGAGTAACGTGAAGGAAGCACAGGGTGACAGTGGGGTTTCATACAGAAACCAGAGAAGACCTGTCTGGGGACGTGACGGCAGAGCTGAGATTGGAATGGAAAGAGGGAGGCAGCCGGGCCAGGACCTGGAGGAAGAGCATTCCAGGCCCATGGAAGAGCAGGTGCAAAGGCCCTGGGGTGGGAATGGGCGGGGCCCAGGTGAGGAAGAGAAAGGAGGCTGAAGCACGGTGTGTGTGAAACACAGGAAAGCCTGGTGTGGCATGAGGTCAGAGATGAGGTCAGCAGAGCATTTTAGGGTAAGAAACTTAAACTTTATCCTGCTGGCAGCAGGGAGCCATAAAAAGGAGCAGCAGGATCCAAATTCTATTTTTCAATGACCTCCCTGGTTGCTGTGGCGAGAATGGAAAGGCGAGCTCTAAGAACGGTAATACGGAGAACAGACAGGAGACCCTGCAGTGGTCCTAGCCCAGGACATCCTGGGGGGTTTCTTGTTTTACGCCACTTCAACCACAGCAGGATCTGTGCCAGTTCCTTGAATTCACCAAGCTCTTTCTTGTCTCGGGGTTTCTCCATGGCTCCCTCACCTACAATCCTGTCTCAGCCCCTTTTCTCTAGCTAACTCTCCAACCCTTCTTG
>NW_017732535.1:125930-127295 GCF_001890085.2 Hipposideros armiger
GTTAAGTAACTTGCCCAAGAAAACCTGATGACTATGTGGTAACAACTTGAATCCACATCCACTTGGACGTCAAGTTCATGCTCTTTTGACCAGTGACCCCTGAAGAAGGCAGAGCTATTCCTTCACAGGTATTTATTGCACCAAGCGTCAGCTCTGGCGCTGGAGGAGACATGAGGTGGAATTCGCCGGAGTTCCTGCCTTCTGGAAGATTAGCATCTGGTAGAAGAGATGAGACCTGGATGGAAGTGTCTGTGTAAAGCATATGATGCAGGGATCCTATGGCTCAGTCTGAGATAGTTGTTGAGATCAAAGGAACACAGTCTAACGACCCCAGGAATCATTTCAAAATGACTCACGTTCACGTATCGTAATTTTCAGCACAGTGAAGGGGACTCAGTCTACAGACACACTTCTTAAACCTCCTTCTCTATCACAGCCTCACCCCAAAACACCTTCCCTAGTCTTAGCTGGCGCACCTCATTCCCTCCTCCTCCTGTCTTTTGCATTAAGATTTAACATCACTGATGCTCCAAACAGCTGACAGAACCTGAACCATCCCCTCTGACAATCTATGAAAGCCATGGTCTTTCTCCAAGAGAAATGCGCAAGGGCACGTGTATGCATGCAGACACACACACACACACACACACACACACACAGTGAAACTCTAGTTTCACTGCTTTGCCTATCATTTCAGGGGGTCCATGGACCTGAATCTTACCTACAGTGTGAGTGAGAACCCCAGCCATTGGTAGTGTGCAAAGCCTTCCGCTACCTAGCATTTGCCAAAGGCAAAGAGCTTGTACACGAGAAAATTTCAGCAATTGAGGTAAAAATAGATGCATTCCAGCCAACCACACCCCATACTTGCTGCTTCAGCAGCTTGTCTTTCTGCAGTTTCCAGCCCAAAATGGCTTTCTCTTCCAGGGAGTGGGAAACTCTGCAATTAGGATGGCAGATGACAATGGCCTTAGCAGCTCTCCGGCTGTTGGCACGCAAGTGGAAAGAGCTGGAGCCAGCTCTCTCTCTCTCTCTTTTTTTTTTTTTTACCGTGGTTTCAGCTTATTGATAACCAGGGTGGTTTTAATTCAGCCACATGCCATGGTTCTGGAGACCAGCAGTCCACTCCTGCATGGCACTACTGTTAGATGGCCATAGTTACCAGGGATGTTGGAAAACAATTTGAACTGTTGATGAAATACCAAAGTTGGCAAATTATATGCTTAAAAAAGAAACGAGAACATTTGAGTTTCTCTTTATAACGGTGCTGTTTTTAATGCCTTGTTTTCAGGTGCACTTTCCTGTAAGGGGGGAATTGGGAGGAATGGGTAGTGGGTGTCACCTGGGGAATTCTGAACAACCCTA
>NW_017732535.1:128295-129220 GCF_001890085.2 Hipposideros armiger
GCCTGGGCATATGCATGTTCATTATTTCATTTAATCCTTGCAATACACCTTGGAGGTGGATATTGCTAGTCCCAAAGTCCAGATGGAGGAAAAGAGGCTCAGAGAGGTGTGAGATTGGCCAAGGTCACACAGCCTGTGCCTTTGCAGCAGGTCAGAATCAGGTACTTGCCTTAGAGGCTGTGAGAAACTACCAGCCATGCCCGGGGCGCTGGTTGACCTCCTCCTGTACTTGAGGGCTGGGTTTCTAAGGCAGCCCAAGCTCCTCTAAACAGTCAAACCGCAGCGGGGACATTTGTTTGTGAAATATGTCACCGTGTGCCAGCAGCCTAGAATCTTTCCAAAAGTTTCTCCAAATCCAACAGAATACATATCAGACTTTTTATTGCCCACCACATAATAGGAATATAACTTATTACTGTTGGAGTGCCAGACTTTCAGCAGCCTCCATAAATCTGGCGCTCCAATTGACTCCATATGTATTTAAGCAAAAACCGGCCCACGTAGGGGAGCAGTGGATGTAATTGGAATGTGGAGTGGGGCTTCTGGATTAATCACATTCGGAATATTAACTGTGCATTATGCTGATTTCCTTGTGAATCTATTCAGAAGCCCCAGCGTGTGTACCTGACTCAGGCTTATACAATCAGAATAGCAAATGTCCTGAATTTCGGGTTGGAAGCAGTCCCAACTGCAGCGTAGGAGGCCAAGTTTCATTTTTTCTGAGAAAAAGAATATTTCAGGCCTCTCCAGGAGGCCTCAAAACACAATGTATGGCTTTCCGACACCAGGGAAGAAGCAGTGTTTGTTTTCAGCTGCCTGGTTCAGAACGGATTTTGCTCAAAGGCCATTTTTGAGTGAATTCTTGGAGGATTTTTCTGGCCCTGGAACTTCTTTAGGGATAAGCCACCCTATGATTGTCTTTACC
>NW_017732535.1:130925-131843 GCF_001890085.2 Hipposideros armiger
CCAAGCGGCTGCTCCTCCCCGAGGCTCCTGTCTCAGTAAACACAGCACAGTCCACCCACTCACACAAGACACGAGGCACCCCTCCTCTTCAGTCATTCAACTCAGCAGGCACACACTGGGGGACACCTCCTACTTAGTTTCCCACTGGCTACTTCTCCCCACCACCACCCTGTCCCTACCATCCTAGGTCAGGCTGCCACCGTCTCTTGCTTGGATGCCTGTAACCACCTCCTCACTGCTCTGCCTGTGTCCAGCCTGGCCCCATCCCATCCCATTCTCTACTAGGCAGTCAGAGCCGTATTTGCAAACCACAGATCTGACCCCGTCTCTCCTTTGCTTCAAACCCTGCGAAGGCCCAGCTTACCTAGAGCAGTGGTATAGGAGTGGGGCAGCCACCAGCTGCGGGCAATGCAGGAAAACCCCCTGGGTGTGGGAAGAAGGACGGACGTCTACTTCTATTTGCTATTGTATCTGTTTTGGAAGTTATACTTCTGGGTATGTGTCATAATGGACTGTCTTAGTTCAGGTTCCCTGAAAGCAGAGCCTGAGGCAAGGATTTGGATGCATGTGACTTATTGAGGGGGTACACTCAGGAGAAACCTATGGGAGAGTATGGAAAGCAAAATGGAGTAGAGGAAAACCACTAAGCAATCGTGTGGCCTCAGCTGGAGTCTAGCTTCAGCTGGATCCAACTGGGAGCTCTGGAAGGAGCGTTATACCACGGCGGGTTGACGTTTTTGTATACCTGTCAGTCACCTGACCCTAGGGTGGTGAGGGGTGTCAACTTCCAAGTGAGGCAGCTCCCTTGGCCAAAGGCAAGTCTTCAGATAAGAAGGCAGCTCTTCTGGGAATGGGCACACCGCCTGGAACAGGGAATGCGGACAGGTACCAAGAGTGTGGACGATACGTGCAGGAGCG
>NW_017732535.1:134265-137083 GCF_001890085.2 Hipposideros armiger
TTGTTTACTGGCTAAAAACTCCCTCACAGACAGTGCCATGTGAACTGGTACATTGTCGTGATGCAAGAGCCATGAATTGTTGATGAAAAGTTCAGGTCATCTAACTTTTTCATGTAGCCTTTTCAGCACTTCCAAATAGTAAACTTGGTTAACTGTTTGTCCAGTTGGTACAAATTCATAATGAATAATCCCTCTTATCTCAAATAAGGTTAGCCACATCACTGCAACAAGTTCGCAATCTTAATTGTCACACCGCATGTGTAGCATTTTTTCTAGGATGAGTTTGTGAACTTAACTATCAGACTCCGTAAGGTATCTGAGAGGTGAAATGACTTGCCTAAGGTCACATAGCAGGAAGCGGCCCAAATTGGATTCGGACCCAGGTCTGTCTGAAACTCTCAAGCCTTTGTACTTAACCCCAAGGCTAAACAGAAATGATTGCTCGTTTTCCTTTACTTCACATAACCAGAGTCCCAGGCTGCCTCCATCCATGAAAATAAAGAGGTGACTAATGCGATGCAGCCAGTCACACGTGGGAGTTATTTTTAGCAAGTTCCTGTCTAAATCCCTCTTCTCCTAAGGTAGAAAATGCTTACCTTGATGTGTTTTCTGGTTGGCATATTGTTTTATGGTCTCCTTGATGTGCAGTGTCATAAATCAGGAGGCTTTTGGAATTTGTTGAGATGGACATGTATCCCTCAGTCAGCGGTTTGAGAAACACTCTCTTCTCTGCCTTTCTTGGGCTGCCATTCATTAGGCGATCCTAGAAAGAACCAGATTCCTTTCTGACCAAGAAAATGTCTTTGGTTTACCCTCTATATTCAATTCAAAAGTAGTTGAAAACAAATTTTTGTTTCTTTACCATGTTGCCAAAGACATTTGAATTGATAGATAAAGGTCAAGAACTAGATAATATCCAGAGAATGGAGAGGATGACTCCTAAGTTCATGTTCCATCATCAAAGTTGCTAACTGGCTTCAAGCAAGTTAAGCTGCTCTCTAAGACCTTGACCAAAGAAAATAAGTTGGCAGGTTTTAATTTTGCAAGAATACTTGGATTTTCCATTTAGGACCAGCAGAAGTGACTCGCATCACACAGACCTTTGCTTTCTACTTCTTCATCCATGTCAGACATCACTAATAGATGATGACACTGTGGCCTGCTCAGACCAGTTGTGATCTTAAAATCCTTCCTGGTAGAGGGTGCCAGGCAGCCTCTGCCATTGATCAAAATTGGATTTAGAGGTGAAATCAATTTGCCAAGTGTGTCTGGATGATGTTTTATGTCCTTTTTGAATTTAGGCATCTGTGTTTTCATATCATAAAGCCTCAGATACAGGCCACACTGGATTGAGTTAAGATGCTAATCAAGGCATCTGATGGGAAAACAAATTCTTAAATAAGGAGCAATGAAGGCTCACAGGGGTGATTTGCTGAAGGTGACATACAGCCAGTAAATTGAGGGAGTGGGTTTAGGAGTCAAACAGACCCAGGTTCATGTCCTGGCTATCCCACTTCCTCATTTAGTAATGTTGGGCAAGTCACTTCCAATCCCTGACGCTAAATTTCCTCATCTGTAAAATGCTACCTCACTGAGCTATGGTGAGGAAGAACATGAGANAAGGAATCCAGTTTTGGTGATGATTGTGGGAGCAGCAAGAAGAAATCCATCCAGCTTCTGTAGTATGAATTACGGTGTCTGGGGTCTCAGTGGCATTGGCTGTAGGGTCTCCCCCGGAGCAGTCTAGGGGTACAACATGGGTATTGCCTTTGGCCATGCAGACTCAAAGCTCAATTCTCTGTTTCTTCCGTAAGGCTGGATGCAAAGAATTTGAGTCCTCTGTGCTTGCCTTCCCTTGAAACCAACTTACCCCTGCTTGCTCCTTTCCCTGCAGGCTGTGAGATACAAGGTCTTCTCGTAAGACTTTTATACACTGTTCACTGCAGTTTAATATATGAGACACTGCATCATAGTCTGGAGGTTCAAAATTACCTCGAAGTAATCATTTCCTAGAGGGCTGGTAGTAAACATTCTGTCACACAGCTATAGATTGTCACTCATCGCCATCAATCAGCCCCCTGGGAGATGTTAGGGGGAATGATATGGGAATGAATTGAGAACTGGTGCGTGCGGCTGCCAGGTCTCTGCAGAGGAAAACAGGCTTGGTGGCCTGTGTCAGGCTGGCTTTGTGGGGGGCAGGCTATGTCTACCCCAAAACCCAAGGTTGTGGATTTGAGTCCTGTGGCATAACTCAGCTCCAGGGTCCTGGGATCCTTCAGCACTAACCTTGGCCTTCTGCTATCCACCCTACATGCTTTAGACCAAAGCCATCACCTGAGTTTGCAAAATAATAATAGTTGTCATTTATAAGACTCATTCTACCCCAGGGAGTCTGCTACTCCTTTTTACACATAATCTCATTAATCTTCAGTGAGACCACAGGATGGAGTTACAGTATTGGCCCGATTTCACAGCTGAGGAAACTGAGGCTGGGAGATGTTGGGAAACTTGTAAAATCAGGCAGCTGGTCAGTGGCAAGGCTTGTTTTTGAACCTGGGTGGTCTGCTTCCAAAGGCCAAGTGTTCGACCACTACATACTGCCTCTGTAAAACATCAGCTCTGCACTGAGCCCATTAGTTTGTATGCTCACTAAACTTTTAGGCATACCGTTCTTGCCCCCACTGTACAGAAGAAGAAACTGAGGCTCTGAGAAGTACAGCTGCTCATCCAAGTTTAGCAAGTAGATGGCATTGCTGAGGTTCTACGCCAGGGTTCTCTGGCCACACACCTAAAACTTCCTCCTTGGGAAGGCAGATGG
>NW_017732535.1:142693-144482 GCF_001890085.2 Hipposideros armiger
GAAACACAGTGATGTCTCTTGAAGCTCAGCTTAGAATTGTATCAGTATCACTTTCTTACACATTTCATTGGGCAAGGCATGTCACATGACTAAGCTCAATACCAGTAGGGCAAGGAAGCAGACTCCACCCACCAGTGACAAGGCAAAGAGCACGGATATATAATTCTATTGAGGGAGGATATATAATTGGAAACAATAATTCATTTTACCACAGCTGATAACCAATGATACAAAGAAACGCACTTAGCAACATGCCTGGTTAGGGTAGGTGCTCAATAAACATTGTGTATTCTCTTTGAGAGCAGATTCCCACTGAGCCTCTTGTATGGGAGCCATTCTCCCTCCATGACTAGTTTCAGGTATCAGTTGACTTCCCACCCCAGCATTAAGTCAGTCTTCAGAAAGAAAAGACTGTTCCATAATGCACCAAATATTTTTGAGTTCCTCAGAAGAAAGATCCCAACTGGAGGCTGAAAGAACTATTAACAGCTACTTAAATATCCATTTGCCCATGTACCACACACAAAGTGCTCTATTTATCTGCATACTCTGTAATACAGCAGCAGAGGGAGAATTCATTAAGGCAAATTGTGAGGGTAGCTTTCAAAAAAAAAATTTCATCTCTCTGTTTTATGCAGTGCACAGTTCCTTGTTTAATGAGAACTCTGCAAGTCCATTTTCCTTAAGGGTTTAATAAAAGTATAATTTAAAAAATTAAGACAGATGGGGGAAAGTACAGAGGGAAGCTATTCCTCCCATTAACTCGCAGAGTAGACCTTCTTGATATTGCAAGATGGGTGGGGAGAAGAAAGACTCCAGAAGCTATCAAGATTTCTTTAAGGTTACATAAAACTCCAGCCTGGGTTTATGTGGCTCAGGGATTCCTGCCGAACACATAGGAATTAGATTTATTTGGATGAATAATGGGACTGTTACTAGCTGGCAGTTTAATTAATGCTGATCTAAGAGCTTTGCTTTTTCTTAGAATTTGAACTATAGAGCACTGAGAAAGAAGACATTTACATTTTTTAAACTTTTTGAATAATCTTGGTTGCTTTTGGAGTGGAGAGGAGAATGGGATGTCCAAGGGAGAGAGAGTCGTCGGGTGCTGGTGGCCAATGTCTAGGCGATTCTCAGCTCCCTACCTGTGGCACATCAGGGACAAACTGTTCACCACAATTTGGTTTCCTCCCAACCTACTGCTGCCACTGGCTTCTTGAAGCAAGATAAAACCTGAGATATAATTTTTTAAAATCTACTTAGAATTTTTTATTCTCATTTAAAATAAAAAATATATTATTATTATTATTATTATTATTATTATTATTAAAGCTAAGAATTAGTATTGCTCACATTTTTGAGTGCTTATTTTGTTAATTTTCACAGGGAGGCTGGCGTCATTATCATCATCCCCATTTTACAGACCAGGAAACCAAGCTCAGTCACACAGACAGAACATGTAGAGCTGGGATTTGAAACCTCTGTCCATGTCTTAGACCTTGTGCTACCCTTTTCTCTGTGACAAATGGGCCAACTGAGTCTCAGAAAAGTGGGGTAAAAATCCCAAGGCTGAACAGCAAGTGAGTACAGAGTGAGGACTAGATTTCTTATCGAGCAGCTTTCCTCACTACATCTCTCAAATTTAATATGAGGATTCTGACTCACTTTAATATTAGTCTACATAACACTCATTAAGAAATAAAAATATGTTCTCTCAAACACAGTGAGCAAACTCACATCGACAGAGGGCTTACTGTGTTGTGGGCACTCTGCTACGTGCTGTGTGTTC
>NW_017732535.1:146958-174728 GCF_001890085.2 Hipposideros armiger
CTTTATTCTTCTCTCCAAAGCACTTTTTGCCTTCACACTATCTTACTATATAATTTACTTATTATGCATATATTTTGTTGCCTGTCTCACCCCTACTTGACTGTACGTCCCGCAGAGCAGGGAATTTTATTTAGTTGACTGCTGTATTCACTGGTATGAGCACAGTGCCTGACACACAATAGGTGCTCAAGAAATATTTGCTGAATAAATGCATGAATGCTACCTTTCTCAAAAGCTTCCTTTTTGTACTTCGCCGTGTCCTAAGTGTTTTATAATCAGAGCTATCATTTGTTAAATGCCTACTATGTTCTAGGCATTGTGGAGGCATCATAAATATACTGATGTTAAATTTGACCATAACCCTTCATGGAAGGGCTGATTGATTATCCAGGCTTCGCAATGGAGGAAACTAATGCTCAGCAAGGTTATGAGACTTGATGCCCATCAGGCAGCTATGAAGGGCCAAGTGGGGAGTCATTATCAAGGTCAGCTGCACTCAAAGACCTGCTGTCCTTCCCCAGCCCATGTCAAATTACAAGGCTTGGCTTCATTCTCAGAAGCTCTTCATGATTGTCATCCTTGGACCCAAATTTCTGTTTCAGAACCAGACCCTTGCTTAGCTCAAATAACTCGCCAGACCTCATGAGCGGGCTCTATTGTATACGTATTCCAGGGTTAGAGCCCACCAAAACCTACAAAACCTATAGAAATGGAATCCCCAGGGTTAGAAGAAATTGTGGGGAGTCTAGGAATCTAATTTTTAATAAGAACCTAGGTGATTTCTATAATCAGGGTAATCTGGAAAACAGAATAATGGAATTCATCCATAATCCATCCATCCATCCATCCATCCATCCATCCATCCTTCCATCCATCCATTTTCTCATCTTTAAAATGAGAATAATACCAGTACCCAGCTTACATGGTTGTTGTAAGGATTAAACAAGAATATATGTAGGAAGTGCTTAAAACAGTGCTTACCACATTGTAAAAGCTCATTAAGCCTTATACTGGGGTACCTTCTATAGGCCTGGCCCTCTTCTGGTTATCAGGGATACAGCAGAAACCGACAGACAAGGCTGGGCCCTCCTGGCACTGACCATCTAGCTGGAACGATCTAGCTGGCATCAGACAAAACTGGATTAAACGCCTTCCTTTGTGACTCACACTCAGGTGAACAAACTATTAAACTTCTCTGGATCTATTTGCTCAAATTTGAAGTGGAGATAATAAAATTATTATTAAATAACAAAAAAAGTTTTATATCTTTGTTGTTTATATAAAATAGTGGAGGCTGAGGCTCAGAGAAGCAAAGCAATATGTCTAAGGTCACACAGCTAGTAAGTGGTAGAGCTGGAATTTGAACCCACATCTATTAGATTCTGGGGATGTATTGTTTATCTGCCATGTTATGTGGCTTCCCAGAGAGAGGGGTGCCTATAAAATATACAGGGAATAGGTGTAAAGGATTATAAACCCAGTGAAGCCTTCACCCAACTGGTGAACACCTACAAACAAGCACATTACACTGAGTCCCTGTGGAAACGCCCCTATGACAAAAAGATGTCCAGACTTACATAATTTCCACTGGTTTCATACAGAGCCAGGCTACCCAAGTTCTCCTGCAACACAGGAATTTGGAGAGGCTCTTGGAGAGATTTGATTTCTCCAATCTCATCAGGCACATGGAGAGTTTGGGAGACATGAAAGGCAGCAGTTATTTATTTCATGAATAGATAACAGCAAGCCATTTAGAGGGAGCAGTGGCAGGAAGATGAAAAAGCTATTAATACAGTTGGAAGCTCATTTCTTTCGGAGTGGTCAGCAGTAGCTGGAAAGGACAAAAATAATAAAATATTGCAATGGGTACTCCTGACAACACAAATTATTCAGGAGATATTAAAATGCATTGTTCACCATCATAAACATTTTTTCATGTTTATGATATCTGTTCAAAGGCATCTTGATGGATGAAACCCAATAACGTTTATAGGCGTGCGTGTGCGTGTGTGTGTGTGTGTGTGTGTGTGTGTGTGTGTGCTTGCATTTCTTTTGTTCTAGTATCCTTTGTAAACCACTTTTTTGAGCTAATGTACTCAACAGTGGCCAGGCTGGGCCTACATAATGTAAAGTCCATGCCCCTGTCCCCTGGGTAACTGTACTATTGATGTCTTCTGTGCTGCAGATGGGACTCTAGAAACCAGGAGCTTATCTGTGGTGGACTGATGGGGGCAAAAGGAATGTTTCAATTCTGGGAGAAGAGAACCAGGAGGAGCATGGATATGAAAAGGATGTGGCAGCATCTCTCAGCATGTGCTGGGAACTGTATGTTCCCACCCAAAGAGGGATGCATAGGAACAGGATGGGATTTGGGGAATCTTTGCACTTTTGACCCCTGTGGGAGATCTGTGGGAGATCTGCAATGTATGGGATTCTGTACAAGGCGATGCAGTACTTGAAATAAAGTGATCCCCTTAACATGGCTTATTTCCACTTTTCCCAGTCTCTGACCATAGCACAACATCACACAACTCTGATTCCTTAGAGCAAGCTTTCAGAAATACAACTTTCAAATGATAAAACTGAGCAAAGCTGTTAATCATTGTAACTAAGCCATATCATAGATACACACGATTATTAGCTCAATTATTTTGAATGAAATGACTTGTCAACTTAGTTAAGTAACTGACCAAATTAGACAACCTACTGGTTTGATCGATGTTTTTTCCTACTTTAATTGGTTTATTGTTGGATTTAGGACTCATGCACACAACCAATTTACTATAAAGGATGAATTCAGTTTTGAATCCATTACCCAGTTCTGTAGATGGATTAAGAACACCAGTTTGGAAACCAAAGCTAACATCATACTCAATGGGGAAAAGCTAAAAGTGTTCTCCTTAAGATCAGGAAAAAGACAAAGATACCACTTTCATTCGATATAGTATTGGAAGTCCTAGCCACAGCAATCAGACAAGGAAATAAAAGGCATCCGAATTGGAAAAGAGGAAGTAAAACTGTCATTATTTGCAGATTACATTACACTATATAGAGGAAGAACCCTGAAGGTTCCATCAAAAACTATTAGAACTGATAAATTTAATAAAGTAGCAGGATACAAAATTAATATTTACAAATCGGTTGCACTTTTATACACCAATAATGAACTTTCAGAAAAAGAAATTAAGAAAACAATCCCATTTACAATTGCATAAAAAAAAATACCCAGGAATAAATTTAACCAAGGAGGTAAAAGACCTGTACTCAGAAAACTATACAACACTGAGGAAAGAAATTGAAGAAGATACAAATAAATAGAAGCATATATCATGCTCATGGACAGGAAGAATTAACATCATTAAAATTTCCATAGTACCCAAATGCAATCTATAGATTCGATACAGTCCCTATCAAAATATCAATGGCATTTTTCACAGAACTAGACCAATAATCTTAAAATTTACATGGAACCACAAAACACCCCAAATAGCCACAGCAATCTTTTTTTGTTTTTTAAAGATTTTTATTGGGGGGATGGGAACAGTGCTGGGGAATTGGGGGAAGGGGAACAGACAAGTTGCTGTCATTTTGTTCTTCAGTCTAGTTGTGGAGGACNGCAATTACACGTGATTTTGAGGATCAACTTTTCCATAACTCTGAAAAAGGCCACTGGAATTTCAATAGGGATTGCATTAAAACTGTGGATCACTTTGTGCAGTATTGACATCTTAGCAATATTAAGTCTTCCTATCCATGAACACAGGATGTCTTTCCATTTAGGCCTTTTAAAATTTGTTTTAGCAATGTTTTGTAGTATTCAGTATACAAGTCTTTTACTTCCTTAGTTAGATTTACTCCTAAGTATTTAATTCTTTTAGGTGCTTATCTAAATGGAATTGCTTTCCTAATTTCCTTCTGAGATTGTTCAATGATGATGTATAGAAATACAATGCATTTTTGTGTGTTCATCTTGTACCCTGCAACTTTGCTGAATTTATTCATTAATTCTAGAAGTCATCTTGTGGATTCTTTGGGATTTTTTATATAATAGAATTATATCATCTGTGAATAAAGATAGTTTTATCTTTTCCTTTCTAATCTGAATGCCTTTTTTTCTTTTTCTTGTCTAATAGTTCTTGTTAAAACTTCTAGTACAATGTTAAATTTCAGCAGTGAAAGTGGGCATCCTAGTCTTTTTCCTAATGTTAAAGTTTTCACTCTTTCACCATTGAGTATATAATATGTGGGTTTTTCATAAATACATATTATATTGAAAAATTTTCCCTTTAGTCCTTGTTTTATGAAGGATTTTATCATGAAAGGGTGTTGGATTTTGTCAAGTGCTTTTTCTGCATCCACTGAAATAATCATGTGGGTTATTTTTTTTTTCATTCTATTATTGTGATGTATTATAGTAATATTTCTTATGTTGAACCATCCTTGTATTCCTGGAACAAATCCCACTTGGTCATGGTGAATAATCCTTCTGATGTGCAGTTGGATTCAAGGTGCTAATATTTTACTGAGGATTTTTACACCTGTATTCATAGGGAATAATGGCCTGTAATTTTCTTTTCTTGTGATGTCTTTATCTGGTTTTAGTATCAGGGTAATGCTGGCTTCATAGAATTAGTTAAGAAGTCATCTTTTCTCTTCAAATTTTTGGACGATTTGAGAAGTATCAGTGTTAAACGTTTGATAGAATTCTCTGGTCAAGCCATCTAGTCCAAGACTTTTCTCTGTTATAAGTGATTTCATTGCTGTATGGTTAATTTCATTCGTCCCTAGTTCTGTGCAGGTTTAGATGGAGGTAGTTCCAGTGTTTCTCCAAGTGTGGCCCAAGAACAACTGCTTTCATCCAAATTACCTGGGGAGCTGTGTTAATTTCTATTGCAGTGTAACAAATTACCACACATTTAGCGTAAAAAACCCACAAATTTATTTTCTTACCATTTCCATGGGGCAGGAGTCTGGACATGGGGTGACTGGGTCCTGTGGTCATAATTTCTTTTCACAAGGCTGAACTCAATGTATTGGCCAGAGATGGAGTTTGGGGTTCTCGTTCAAGCTCACTGATAATTGGCATTATTTAGTTCCTTGAGGATATAGGACTGAAGCCCTCAGCCCCTAGTGGCTCTCTGCTGTTCTCTGCCATGTGGCCCTCTTCACAACATGGCAGTTTGCTTCTTCAATGCCAGCAAGGGTGTATATCTGCTATTCTGATCTGACTTCTTCCATCTCTGACCCTTCGGTTCTCTTTTAAAGGGCTTGCCTGATTAAATCAGGTCCACCCAGGTAATCTCCCTTTGATTAACTTGAAGTCAGCTAATTAGGAACCTTAATTACATCTACAAATCCCTTTACTTTTCCATATAACATAAACTCATCAAAAGAGTGACATCCATAATATTCATACATCTCACCTACACTCAAGGTGAGGGTGCAGGGTGTGTATACCAGCTGCTGGGACCTTGGGGGCCATCTCAGAATTCCGCCTATATAAATCAGTTTAAAGAGTAGACTCATAGTTCCAAACCCCAGAGAATTAATTAAGTAGGCATAATGGGACCCCAAACACACATTTTTAGCAATTCTTCCAGCTAACTTGAGGCTCTGAGTTACACAGATGTGGGCTTGAGTCCCTGCTTTGACACTTACTGGATAGAAAACCTTCAGATAACACCTCCCTGTCTTTGGCCCTCAGCTTCCTCACTTGTAACGTGGGCTGGGGAAGCCCTACCTCACAGGATTAGAGAGAGGTTTAAATGTGACAGTGCAGATTGGTGGTTGTCAACCCTAACTGTACGTTAGAATCATTGGGGATATGCCCTGGGTCAGTTACCTCAGATCAACTCAATCAAAATCTCTAGGATGGGGTCTGGGCATCAGCATTGTTTAAATGTTCCCAAGTGCTTCTGATGCACATTTGATATATTGGTCAGCTACAGCTTCAATAATGCTATGAAACAAATAACTCCCAAATCTCAAGGACTTGCAAGAACAAACATTTATTTTTCTCACTTCTGTGTCTGCAAATGGGCTAAGGTTTAGCCAATTTCAACTGAGTAGAACTCTAGGTTGTGTGTCTCATCTTGGAACCAGCAGCTCTTTGGGCATGGCCTTATGATGATGATGGCAGGAGTGCAAGAGATTNTCTGAAACCTACACCTCCTGAACTTCATGGTCAATCTACTCTGGTCCCCAGTCTCCTCTGGGATCCCCCCTTGGATGCTAAATCTCCAATAATCAGAAGGCTTTTCCTGCCTCAGTTAGTCTTTTGGGAATCTGATAACAGAACGAAGCATGGTGTAGCTGATGTGCAGGCATTCAGTATCGCAATGTCATTTGTTTTGTGTGTGTGTGTCTCAGAGGCACATTTTGTTTTTTAATTAAAATCACTGATGCAGGACATCTGATTCTCTACTGTTTCCATTTTCTTTGTTTAAAGGATCTCCTTTCTGGGTCCCTTGAGTTTCTCTATATGCAATTTCTTCCTTTTTGCTCAAAGGACGAAGAACACATAACACAGCTTATCCTCCTTTAACCGGTCTTGGACTGGATGAGAAGGT
The DNA here is from genome assembly GCF_001890085.2 of Hipposideros armiger. Classification (NCBI taxonomy): domain Eukaryota; kingdom Metazoa; phylum Chordata; class Mammalia; order Chiroptera; family Hipposideridae; genus Hipposideros; species Hipposideros armiger. The sequence goes on from NW_017732535.1 coordinate 153,528, forward strand.
GGCTATTCCAGGCATAGCCTGGAGGATTTGATTAAATATCTCCTCCACTTTACTTTCTGGCTCTTCTACATTCTTCCCTTTCTTTACCGTAATTTGAACTTTGTATTTTTTCTCAATCCACTGCTGAATCTGTTTATTCTTTGTGTCCAAATCATGTTGTCCAATATTTGAAGAAAAAGTTAGTTCCTTTGTCAGAGTCGGTCCAGGTGCAGGCCTAGCCTTTTCCCTCTCTCTCAGTCTCAGGCGCTCTTTGTGACTCTGCGTCCCGGTCATGAGCTGGTACTCTGGGGGCTCCGCACTGCTGTTCCTTTTCACAAGTCGCAGGTCTCGCTCGTCCATGAGTCGAATCACGTCAGCTCGGTGCACGCTTCCCAAATCATTGCCCTTCTCATCAAATACGTGAATGATCCGCTCACTAATTTTCCTTCCAATGTTACTAAGAGCAGTTTCGTTCTTTTTGCTCTTTTTTCTTTGCTCCTGGGTATCTGCAGTACTAAAAGCTTTTGCATGAATTAGGTTGGACAGTCTTGGAGCAGAAGCAATAAGGGACAACGGTGTCTTCTGTATGATGTATATTATGCCAATACATCTTCTAATACAATTATTTCCAGTCTTTAGATTTGTAATGTTAACGTCTTTAGAAAAAGAGCAGCCATCCTTTTTAGGAAGAACTGGAGTCATCCTCAGCTGATGAAGAAAAGCTCTTCTTCAGAGAATGCCAGCTTCCAGATTCCAAGGAATACAGGTTTAGTAGATATCATCACCAGGGGTGGGTCCCATCCTTCCAGGAACGCGGACGAACGCAATGCCGCCTCCTCTGCAGGCACGTTCCTAAGACCACGTCCTCCCACGGCAGGTCCCCTCACCTGTGCAGCGACCCTCGCCTTTAGCTTTCCCGTACCGGGGCGGCAATTGGTAAGGTCTGGTGAGGGAGCAGTAAATGGGCTACGCGCCTCTCAATGTCATTTTTGGACTCTACTCAAGACTAGAGCTGGGACGGGTAAGGGTCTTGCCTGCCTCTAAGACAGTGCCACGCAAAGGGTGGTCTCTGGGCTGTGTGTCTGTGAGCTGTTCATTAACAGTCCAGGACAAGATCAGACACTCAGAAATGGCATTTAGAAAATTTTATAGCAATTCAGCCCTGCACCGTGGCCAAGTGCACTTGACTCGCTGAACAGGGTAGAAGCCAAACCAAGTGTTGCTGAAACTCAGGTGAGCTGCTGGTGGTGCAAGCTGACACTAGTCATGCACAACACGACTGCACATCAGTCCACAATGCACTCAGAAAAAAAACAAACCTGGCCCTGCACCACAGAAAGTCTGAGACACACTGGTCTAAGCCTTATCAGGGATGCTGTTGTTTCTGAAAACAACCTGTCATCAGCATGTCATTTCAAAAACCAACTAAACTTCATACCAGGACTACACTAACAACAATGATAAAATCCAAAGCCATTTGCTTGAGGTCTGGTTTAGTTTCTTTCTAAACAGATAAAGTGCTAATTTTTAATATTTTTTCTTATAGTTTTTTTTCCTTATAGTCTTTTTTCCTGATGTTAGATGGTGAGCTTTTCACTAAGTGTTAAAAGCTCTGCAAAAATTTACTTTCTTCCCCCTATACTTTTTTGTGTGTGGTAAAATATGCATAACACGATACTTATTATTTAACCATTCATAAGTGTACAAACAGTAGCATTAAATGGGTTCATAATATTATGTAACCGCCACCACCGACTATACCCAAAACTTTTCATTATCCCCAACAAAAACTCTGTATTCATTAAACAATAACTCCCTCCTGCCCCCTCCCTCCAGCCCCTGGTAACCTCTATCTTTTTTTCTGTCTCCATGATTGGCTTATTTTAGGTACCTAATATAAATGAGATCATACAATATTTGTCCTTCTGTGTCTGGCTGCTTTCACTTAGCATAATGTTTTCAAGGTCCATTCAAGTTGCAGCATATATCAAAGCTTCATTCTTTTTTATGGCTCAATAACATTTCATTGGATGTGTATATCACATTTTGTGTATCCATTCATTTGTTGATGGACACTTGGGTTGCTTCCACCTTTTGGCTACTGTGAATAATGCTGCTGTGAACACTGCTGTACAAGTATCTGTTTGAGTCCATGCTTACAGTTCTCGTGGATGTATACCTAGGAGTGAAGTTGCTGGGTCATATGGTAGTTTGTTTAACCTTTTGAGAAACTACCAAATCGTCTTCTAGGGTAGCAGCTCCATTTTACATTCCCATCGGCATTGCACCAAGGTTCCCATTTCTCTGTATCTCACCACCTGCTATTTTCTGTGGGTTTTTTAAAGATTTTTTTTTCATTGGGGAATTGGGGGGATGGGAACAGTGCTGGGGAATTGGGGGAAGGGGAACAGACAAGTTGCTGTCCTTTTGTTCTTCAGTCTAGTTGTGAAGAATGTTGCTTCACTGGCCCAAGTTGGCACCATCATTGTGCTCTTCCCAGGCGAGGCAGATCAGTCGCCTGCTTCTGGACGGCTGCTCACNCAACCCACTGCCACAGGGGCTGCAGCCTATGCCATCGCCGGCAACTCACAGCAGCCCAGCTCCAGGTTGAGCTGTTGTTCAGCATCTTAGCTGTGGAGTGCAGTGTCACTGGCCCTCATATGTGGGATCTGAACCGGGGCCCTCTGGCGTCCCAAGCCAATTCTTAACCATTGTGCCTCTCGGCTGGCCCAGCCACAGCAATCTTGAGAAAGAAGAACAAAGTTGGAAGTATCACAAGGCTATAGTAATCAAAACAATATGGTACTGACATAAAACACACACACATAGGTCAATGGAACAGAATAGAGAGCCGAGAAATAAGTCACTACATGGTCAATTAATCTATGACAAAGGAGGCAAGAATATACAGTGGGGTAGACAGTCTATTAAAAAAACGGCATTGGGAAAACTGGACAGATACATGCAAAGAAATGAAACTGGGCCACCTTCTCACACAATAAACAAGAATAAACTCAGAAAGAATTAAAGACTTAGATGTAAGCACTAAAACCATAAAACTCCTAGAAGAAAACATAGGCAGTAAACTCTCTGATGCTGTTCTTAGTAATATTTTTTTCTGATATATCTCCTTGAGCAAGGGAAACAGAAGAAAAAATAAACAAATGGGACTACATCAAACTAAAAAGTTTTTGCATAGCAAAGGAAACCATCAACAAAACGAAAAGACAGCCTCCTGAACCGGAGAAGATATTCACCAACGATATATCTGATAAGGGGTTAATATCCAAAATTTATAAAGAACTCATACAACTCAACACCAAAATAACAAACAATCAAATTAAAAAATAAGCAGAGGACTTGAATAGACATTTCTCTAAAGAAGACATACAGATGGCCAATAGACATGAAAAGATGTTCAATGTCACTAATCATCAGAGAAATGCAAATTAAAACCACAATGAGATATTACCTCACGCCTGTCAGAATGGTTATCATCAATAAATCATCAAACAACAAGTGATGGCGAGGATGTGGAGAAAGGGGAACCCTACCTAGTACACTGTTGGTGGGACTGTAAATTGGTTCAGCCACTATGGAAAACAATATGGAGGTTCCTCAAAAAATTAAAGATAGAACTATGTTATGAGTTAGCAATCCCACTTCTGGTTATTTATTTGAAGAAATCCAAAACAATAATTAAAAAAGACATATGCACCTCTATGTTCACTGCAGCACTATTTACAATAGCCAAGATATGGAAGCAACTAAGTGCCCATCAATAGACGACTAGATAAAGAAGAGGTGGAACATTTATACAATGGAATATTGCTCAGCCATAAAAAAGAATGAAATCTTACCATTTGTGATAACATGGATGGACCTAGAGGGTAGTATGTGAAGTGAAATAAGTCAGACTGAGAAAGACAAATACCATATGATCTCACTTATATAGGATTCTTAAGAACAAAATAAATGAACAAACAAAACAGAAACAGCCTCACAGATACAGAGAATAAACTGATTAAGACATATAAATTGGTAGTTACAAACTAGTCATGGGGATGTAAAGTACAGCTTAGAGAATATGATCAATAATGTTGCAACAATTATGTATAGCACCAGGTGGGTACTAGACTAATCAAGGGGATTACTGCATACATTATATAAATGTCTAACCATTATGCTGTACACCTGAAACTAACATAAAATAATATTGAATTTCAACTGTAACTGAAACAAATAAACAATTAAAACAAAACAAAACAAAAACACACCACTTTGGGAGTCAGATGCACCAGGGTTAAATCCTGGCACCATCACTTTCTAGAGATATGACTTTGGAAAAGTTCGGAATCTCTCTTATTTAAGCTTCAGTTTCCTCACCTATAGAATGGGAATAATAATAATTGGACCTATTTTATTGGCTTGTGGAGATTAATTGAAGTAACGCAGATAAAAAGCTTAGCACAGCGCTGGCACACAGTGAGTTCTTAATAAGGGTTAGTTATCATCATCATCATCATCATCATCATCATCAGGAAAGGACTGAGGTGAACAAGTGAACTGTAAATCTTCCAGGCTCAGGGATGTTTAACGAAAGTTGGACTCTGTGATGTCAATGGAAGGAATGTAATGTATCCATTAGCGATAAATGACGGTCTTGCTGGGGCTGACCCATGACCCAACAATGTCCCTGAGCACACTGCACTTGGTTGTTGTGTTTATTTATTACATAACCTGCAGTTTACTGAGTGCAACTGCTGAAGGATGCCAGCGTGACATGCACCCCTCCAAGTACTCTGTCACTAGCAAGGTAGTCAGTCTTAGGGACGTGAGACCCTGAAGCTTCCCTATGCGTATGTGACCAACAGCCACACCAGCTCTCATCCTTAAAACCAAAATGGGGATTCCGCCTCCCACTCCCTGTGCTCTGCACAGCAGCTAGAAGAATGAGTCTGCAGCTATTCAATGACGGAAAATGTCACTGGTGACAAAAGTACAGAAAAATGCGACTTCCTGTTTTTACCACCAGAACTTACCAGAAGATCACCTGTTCTTCCTCTGTCACAGAAAGGAAATGTGCCACCCAAGGACACAGTCAAAGCTGTGAAGGTGACTTTTCACACACCTCTGTGGGACCCACAGCCGCCCAGGATTTTAAGGCCTAGCATGAGTGCAAACGCCAGGCTTGTTTCGCTCTGGATGACACTATTGGATTAGAAAATTCTCACCAAATCTGGACCCAGAAAGAGAAACAACAGTTCACCAAGGAAGTAGACACCAAAACGACCAACGGAATTCTCCCCAAATTGCAGTGGCCAATGCGGACCTGCCTCCAGGGGGCATGAGACCAGCCTCTGAAGACAGATGTTCCAGTGCCCTTCCCCCCTCCGCCGCTTCCCTAGCCAGCCTGGACTTCTCAAGGTCTCCCCAGACCCCCGGGTGTCTTGAAAAACAAGTGGCATTTCCAGGACAAATGTCTAGCAGCCCTGAGCAAGCCTGGGAGGAAACGTTCTTATTCCTTAAAGAAAAGCATTACCTCCACCTCCTAGAAGACCCCAAATGGATGGAGAACTTGCACAGAGCCCCGGGAGGAAGCTCGCACGTGGTCCCTACTTCCTCAGCGGGGCCGCCTGGTACGCACCCCGATGTAGCCCGTGGAGAAGGCCCATCCCTGACCTGCCTGGGGGGCCCCGGCCGCCTGCGCACGGCTCTGGTCCTGAGCATCTCGCCCCGCCGCTCGTCAGGAAGAAGAAAGCAATGGCCACACAGACGTGTCTTGAGTCTTGTAAGAATGGCCCAGAGGCTAGAAGTCGACTTTGCTGACCACGCTGCCAGTAAGAGGCGCCCCACCCAGGAAACTTGGGGAGAGACTGGCCTCAACCTCCCTCGAGGAGGCTGGAAGTGGGCAAGGGGTCCGCTCTCCCTCCCCTGGTCTGGGACACGCTGGATGACCCAAACTTCAACCTTTTCAGAGGTGGCAGGGAGGCGGGCCACCAGAGCAGGCCCCGGGCCAGCGGCGCGGGACACACCTCAGCCAGCGGTGCTTCCAGCCTAAGCGGTGACACTCCTGGGGTGCAGACTATGGGGGGGGGGCCGGGGGGTCAGTCCTGCTACCTCGCGTTGGGCCCGTTCCAGAAGAACGGCCCTTAGCTCCGCCCCAGCCTGAGACCAGCAGTGCGCATGCGCACACTCGTGACCGCTGCCGGAAGTCGGCCTGAGGCGTCGCTGGTGCAACGCGACTTCCGAGGAGCTTCAGGCGTTCCTGTGTCCTCTGTGAGCAACCCATGTGTCCTCTGCCCGCGTCCTGGACGTGCTGCAGTGCAGCCAGAAGGACCTGGAAGTGGCGGTGGAAGAGACACAAGAGGAGAACCTGTTGCTGAAGAGCAGATGTGAGGAATTCCACGTGGAGAACCTGGAGATGGGGAAGATGACGGACGGGTTTGAGGGGATCGTATGCCAGGGTGATGGAGGAGGCTCAGAAACAGAAGGACCTTGCTGAAGCCAGAATCCAGAAGGTTCTGAAAGAAAAAGACCAACTCACTGCAGACCTGAACTCCATGGAAAAATCTTTCTCTGACCTCTTCAATTGATTTGGGAGGCAGAAGGCGGTGATGGAAGGTCGCCGCACAGTGAAAAATCAGTGAAGTGCATTGAGGATTACATAGGAAGGATTGAGAAGGAAGGCCTGGGATACCATGTGCTGAAGGCCCACGCAGAGGAGAAACTCCAGCTGGCAAAGGAGGAGCTCACCCAGGCCCCAGAAGGCCTTGGCTTTGGTCGCCAGCTTGGGGAAGGAGCAGGTGCACATCCACTCGCTGGAGAGGACCCTTGAGCAGAAGACTAAAGAAAACGATGAAGTGACCAGAACCTGGGACGACCTCATTTCCAGGATGGAGAAGACCTGATGTGTAAGTCTTTGGCTCATCATGTGTGTCCTTCCTCCTGTCTGACTCTATTAGAAGGTTTCGTGTTCTTTCTTCTCTCTCTTAACCTCAACTCATTTTAAAACTAAATTGCTTTAAAAAGAAGACTAAAAGAAGTTTCCCTTAAGTTAAAAAAAAAGACCAAAATGGTCATTGGGATGTTGAATGTTGGTCCTGGATGTCCAAGGACTTTATGATACTGTTAGCCTGACATGCTGCTCTGCTTCTTATGCTGAATCCCTTCTTAAGGTGAAGTAAACCTCATGCCTGGTACGCCTATCATGTCTTGTGAATTTCAGTGACAGTCTGAACTTGAAAGCCACTCCAGTGGTCTCAAAAGTATTATGAGATTTGCAGTTAAAAATATCTGAACTTGGTTTGGTATTGCCATTTATTCACAAGGTAACTTGAGACAAGTTATTTAATTTCCTTGCGCCTCAGGTTCCTCTTCTGTAAAATGGGGACAAAAAATACACATCTCATAGACTTGTAATTCGTTAAATTAAACAATGTATGCCAAATGCCTAGACCAGTGCCTGGTCCCCAAAATGAATGATGATTTTGTAAAATACCCAGTATCATGTCCCTGCCCTGGGTCTAGGAAAGGAGATTTTCCTACAGACTTCTCTCCTGCTTATCAGGGACCATCTGGGTAAGGAATCAAATCCTCAGTTAGTTTATAAAGTTGTCCCTTGCCCAGAGTTGGGCTGTCTCTGGTCTCTCTCCAGGGGTGTCTTAATCTACAAATAGAGCATTAGTTTCATGAAGGCAGAGAATGTCTAATTTATATCCAATTCCCTTCCCTGTTGTTTGGCAATAAATAACAACAGGATTATATGGTTAAAATATGGGGCTTTTATTAGAGACGAACAAATGAAACCTGCACAGGTATAATGATGTCATGTCGTGATGGCCAGGCTGAGTATGGACTCTCCTCTGTGCAGTGGGGAGCCATGGAAGGCTTTTGAGGAGGGGAGTGGTATGACCAGCCCCATACTATATTTATAATAACAATGATGATATTATTGACATCAATGACAATGGTGTTGATTATGGGAAAAATTGAGCTCTTCCTTTGTACCAAAAACTGTGCCAAATTCTTTACATGACATTTAGACCTCACAGTGACCCTCTGAGCTTGGACTATTGGATAACTGCCTGTGTAGTGGATGGATTGAAGGGCAGAATGACTGGAATCCTTTGAAACTTGATACAGGCCTCAATTAAGGGAGGACAATGAAAATGGAATTGACAAGCTCCCAAGCACATAGCACATATTTGTCAATTGTATTGGTCAGCCAAATACCTCTGTAGTAAGGTAAAATGTTCAACCAAATCAATTTAATTCCTTATGCAAGGAGACCATGAAAGATTCTTAGAAAGAAACTTACTAGGTTTAATGGGAATGGTGTGACTTATTTGTAGCTGGGTTGTAATGTCCCCAGAGGGGACTTTCTAAGAAGTGTCTGTGGCAGGGACTTTGCACACGTATAATGCATAAAGTAGCTGATTTGGGGCAATTTTCTCCCAGCTAGAGGCTGTGCCCTTCTGACATGAGATTTCCCTTTCTCTTCATTGAAAACTTCCTCTGGGTCTATTCTGGGACTTCTAGCTGGCCACTGACTATGTTACTTCTCTTCTACAATTCTGGTTCTACATGCTACCACCATTCTCTCACTTAAGTCAGAAACCGGTGTCATCCTAGCAGCCCTCTCTGCCCAGTCCTATCAGGTCACCAAGTTCTTACGTTCATCCTCTTCTCTCCATCCCCACTGTCACCACCATCCAAGGCACCATTATTGCTCATTCAAAGACTGCAGTGGCATCCTAAACTGGTCTTCCTGCACCCAGGTTTGCCTCTCCATCCTGTCTTCCACATTGCAGCTAGAACGCTATTTCGAAGATTCAAATCTGATACGCCATTCTTTTGCTCCAAAACTCAAACCCCATGTCCTGGCATTCAGTGCTAGTCATAACCTCTCCCCTCCCCCAGCCCCGTTCTCAAAATGCCAGTTTTTGTATACTCCCTCCATGCAGGTCCACCAGGCACCAGACTCTCTCAGTCTTTTCTGGGGAATCAAGTCCACAGCCTGACACTGCAAAGTCCCTGTAGGTGACCCTATTTCTCCTGCCTCCTGCTCCCCTTTTCATGTCCCCATCAGCATGTAGAGCTGGTAAATGATGGCCATATTTTCCTGGGAGGTTCCTCTACAGCTGTGTCTGCAGTTCCAGCCAAGATTGATGAACTTCCAAATGATGAGGTTTCTGGGGGCATTTATTGACATATAAATCAAAATCCAATTTATATGAAGGAAAATTCCAACTGGTTTGCATGGCAGGATTATGAAACAGTTTTTGCCTTGCACACAGCCTCTTATACAATGTAAAACGACTTTACCTTTCACAAAGGAAGCTTGACTTTTTAACTTCTGCTGGCATTTTCCTGGCGTGACCCTGGCATCAGGTTCAGTTTGAGTACTTCCCATACATATGTCCTTCTGAGATTGCCGACTTACGTCAGTGGTCTAACTGAGGTGGGAAGGAAAGTGAAATGTATTGAGTGCCTACTGTGTGCCAGGCCCATCCCTACAATACCTTATTTTAAACCTCACGACAACTAGCAGAGTACTGGACATCATATCGAAGGCCTACAACCACATGACTGCCTTTCTGTTCTCTTTCTGAGAGGGCGTATTTGTTATCTATTGCTACATAACAAATTGCCACACATCTAGCAGCTTACAGCAATTCACGTTTATTATCTCACCATTCCTGTGGGTCAAGAGTCTAGACACAGCTTAACTGGGCCCTCTGCTCAGGGTCTTATGGTCTCATCTGAGGCTCGACTGGGGAAAGATCTGCTTTTGAGCTCATATGGTTGTTGGCAGCGGCTCTTTACTAGTGGGCTGTAGAACCTCAGTTTCTTGTTACCTATTGGCCGGAGACCACCCTCAGTTCCTTGACGCATGGCCTTCCCAACACAGCCACTTACTTCTTCCAAGCCAGGGAATGAGAGAGAGTATTCAAGCAAGACAGATGTTACAGTCTTATGTAACATTACCACAGACGTGGCATCATTCCATCATCTTTGTCATGTTTATTGGTTAGAAGCCACACACAGGTCCTGCCCACACTCAAGGGATGAGTACTAGGCGGTGGGGAGCATGCAGGCCACCTCAGAGTCTGTCTGCCCCAGAAGGGTTAAGACAACTCAAGGGCACTCGACTAATTGTGGAGTTGGAATTTCAGTTCAGTGGCCACACTCTTAACAGGCTGTCCCTTCAGCTGATTCCACAGTCTGTGAATGCCAAAGCAAAGTTTTTCCTGGGAAATTTATCCTGACTGATGAAGCCTGGGTCATTTGTTCATCTCTGGAGCTGCTGTGGGTCATCAGCACCCCATTCATTAAAACTGGGGTGGAAGTGAGGCAGTTCTTCAAAGGACAGCTGGAGTATCTGTACCCCAAGTGTGGAAGGGATCCTGAGTGTGTCCACTTCTGGCGAACACAGACCTCCACAGGCTGTTTTCTAATGCAGAACACTCTCCGATAGAGCCCCAGTGATCCACCGTGGCCCTGGGGAGAAACTCACATGGCCGCTCAAGGGTAAATGCCATCGCAGGTCTCTCTCCTGCTGGTCACCTGTTACAAAAGAGACCTTCACCATTCAGCTTAACAGAGTATTGCTGCTGTGTTTTTAGTTTTCCACCAGCACTCACAGCCTCGAATTTGATGTTTGGAGCGCTTCAAACTCTTGGATTCTAAGATTTGTGTTAACTCCTACATGGCGGTTATGTATTTGTATGGGTTATATAGTGCATAAGGGATGCCTGGCTGGGAGGGTAAGTGGCTCACATATGAAGCCAGCACGCTGTAGGAGGCCTTGTTTCCAATGGCAGTGAACATGCTCCGCATCCCTTCACCTTTTTTTAGTAACAACACCCCAGTTGTGCTTTATTTTGTTTAAGGAGCCTCCTCTCTCCACTCTTCAGCCTTCACACCACTCGTTAAACCAGGAAAGGCTGTTTCTGCCTGGGGGAAGAGACACCTTTTTCCAGTTCACATACAGAGATACATCTAAGCTTATAGCAGCCTTTTTTATTTTCTAAGGTTTTTATTCTAGCATAGCTCACATACAATATTATATTAGTTTCAGGTGTACACAACAGTTGTTCAACATTTATATACCTAAACAAGTGATCGTCATAAGTCCAGCAACCATCTGACACCATACCATAATATCACAATATTATTGACTATATTCCCTATGCTGCATAGTACATCCCCATGACTTATTTGTTTTATACCTGGACATTCAATATAATTTTATTCTTAATTATAGCATAGTGGTTAGACATTTATATAATTTAAGAAGTGATCCCCTGACTAGTCTAGTACCCACCTGGCACTATGTGTAGTTATTGCCATATTATTGACTATATTCCCTGTGCTTTACTTTACATCCCCACGATTATTTGTAACTACCAGTTTTTACATCTTAATCCATTCACCTTTTTCACCCCGTTCCCCAACGCCCTCCCATCTGTCACCGAAACAAATCTATTGGGTTGTCGGAAAAGTCATGATGTATTTTTTCTATGTTTTTCGTTGCAAAAATGAGTCATGACTTTTCCGACAACCCAATAGTACCCCTCCAACACCATATATAGTTATTACAATATTATTGACTATATTCCTTATGCTATACCCTACATTCCCATAACTACTTTATAACAACCAATTTGTACTTCCTAATTCCTTCCCCATTTTCACCCACGACCCCAATGCCCCTCCCATCTGGCAACCATCAATGTGTTCTNGCCATCGCTGGCGACCCACAGCAGCCCAGCTCCAGGTCGAGCTGTTGTTCAGCATCTTAGCTGTGGAGGGCAGTGTCACTGGCCCTCTTATGTGGGATCCGAACCGGGGCCCTCTGGCGTCCCAAGCCAGTTCTTAACCATCACGCCACTCGGCCGGCCCCTATCTGGAATCTTGTTCTCATCCTTTAGCACCTAGAAAATCCTTCTGCACGCTTCAAGACCCAGACCAAATACCCTCCTTTCTGCAAAGACTTTTCTGATCTGCTGAGTAGAACCCACCCTCTCTCTCTCTCTCTCCATAATCCTCTAAAAGCCTTGTTTATATATCAAGCTCGGTCCTTATCTCAACAGACTATTTATTTATTACATTGTAATGATCTGTTTTTGATGTTTCTGCCTCCTTCACCAGATCATGGGCTTCTTTGGAGCAGGAGCAGGATGTTAAGAATCTGTGTATTATCTGTGCCTGGCCCACAATAACAACTTAATAAATGTTCACTGTATGGATAAAAGACTACATACTATGACTGGGACCACAGATCAGTGGACACCATCAAGATGGTGCTTTGTTAGTGAAGGGAATATTGGGCTGCCAGGACTGTAGAAAGCAGTTCTTTCAGATGGTTGAAGCAAACAGCTTCATTACAGGGAGGTACTGCCTATCTTATAGGACCAGGGCCTCCAGAGGGACTGGAAGAAGGAAACTGAAGGCTGTCAGGACCTGCAGGGCAGGGCTGTCAATAGGGTGTGTGGGTGCCAGGGCAAATGTTTTCTGGGATCTATATAAACAATATGAGTTCATCTAAATCATTGTGTCGGCACCATTCTGTGGACCCATTGCATTCAGTGCCATTAAAGAAACACCAAACTGACTAGTGGGAACCGTCACCTCATGAAGCCCCAGGATTCAGGGCCACCCAACTCTTTGGGGCATCTGGTCAACGCTACACATGGGGCAAATGATCCCTGTAGGGGAGGAGCAGAGACTGGAGTTTATATGGGTGCTGGTCTGATCTTAAGGTGCCCTGCCTGGATGGCATTGCCAACCCCAGCAGATTCCAAATTTTAGAGAGGGACTTAGAACGTTTCCAGGAAAGCAAGAAGGCATTTCAAAGTGCAAATTGCCCTGAGGTGTGGGGCTCAGACAGGGGACCTGCTGCCCAAGAGCTAAGGGGAGTTTCTCTGTTTCTCTGTCTCTATCTCTGCCACATGCCTCCTGGACCCCCAACTCTGTTCTGTGTTTTGTTCTTCTCTCCCTCAGTCTGTCTGGCTTCCCTGAGGAAGACACCCCTTTTCTCCACTGCAGCCTTGGCTGCCTAGCTTATACCACTGCCAACACAGAGCACAGACTGACCAGCATCTCTCAATCCTAATTCCAACCTTCTGGAAGGACAGTCTTATTGGCTTATTTGTTACCAGATGTACATGCCTGATCCAGGCACCAGTGGCAGAGGGAGGACCGTGGCACAGAATAATGGCACAAACATGGCTGAAGTTCTCAGAGGAGGGGTGGTGATAGGTGGGGAAAATGCCCTCAAGTATTTACTGTAGTTTTTCAGGAAAAGCAATGCTTCAGCCTGGATATTTCAACACCCAAAGCCTGTGTTCTAGAATAGCAATGGTGCGACTCAACACCACTCTTCTTAGACAACACTTGGGGGGCTAACCAGGACCACACAATGCTGGTGACAGTAGCGAGGCTTATAAAGCGAGATCCACACACTGGATTTCAAATATTTTCAGCTTATTCTTTGAAAATTGGCATGTAGGCCCCAGAGAAAGTGGGAACATGACGCTTGTAGAAAAGCTGATGTGAACAGCAGGCTACCCTCTGAACACCCAAGTGCTGAGTGCATACACATGCACATTCCTAAAAATTGGCAAATTACACTGGGATGCAAGCAGGTTAATTGAGTTATTTGATCCCTTGGGCTTATTGAGGCCACCTGCTTGCAGGCTCTAACTGGGCAGGACTTGGGGCTGCTTGGAACGGAACGTCCAGATGCTGTCATTAGCCCAGACTCCCATCTCAGCAGTTTCATTCAGCTTCTGTGGGCCACCTGATGCTCTGTCGGAATGTGCTGATGCAGGACAGGAGTCCCAGGGCCCACTGGGGAGAGGCTGAGTGGGCTGCTGGAGAACGGATGGCCCAAGGGGAGGTGAGAGTGGACTTTAATTGTCCGAAGGGCTGTCATGCGCAAGAGGCAGCAGAACTGGGAATAGAGGGTGATGGTTACAAGAGAGCAGATTGAGTCTGACGCGAGAAATGTTTTCAAAAACCAAGATTCTTTTTTTTTTTGATTTTTTTTTATTGGGGAATTGGGGTGGGAACAGTGCTGGGGGATTGGGGAAGGGGAACAGACAAGTTGCTGTCATTTTTTTGTTCTTCAGTCTAGTTGTGGAGGACGTTGCTTCACTGGCCCAAGTTGGCACCATCATTGCGCTCTTCCCGGGTGAGGCTGATCAGTCGCCGNATGGGGAAGAGGCTTGATCACTGCACTGTACACCTGAAGCTGATGTTGTATAATATCGTATGTCAACTATAAGTGAATATATATATATATATATATATATATGTATATATAGTCATGGGATGTGGAGTATAGTGTGGGAGTGGAGTCAAGGGATTTGTAATAGATATGTATGAAGTGGGGCAGCGGATTAGGGGAGGGGGGTTGTCACTTCGAGGGGTAAAAAGTATAACTATTGCACTGTGTTGTACAGCTGAAACTAATTCTAAAACGTGTATTTCATAATAAAAAATAAATTAAAAATATAGTTTGGTATTGCAGGAAAAGCCTGAGTTTTGGTGCAAACAGAGAAAGGGAGAAAGGAGGGAGGAAAGTCAGCAGGGGGCACACACAGGCTGAGAAATCCTGCTGAGGACGGAGTCTGATTCCCAGGGCAGTGGGCAGCCACTGGAAGCTAGCAGGGAAGGGGCGATCAGAGCCGTGTTTTGGAAAAATCACACTTGCTGCTGGGGGAGAAGGGTTAGAGATTATAGGATTGTTAAGAGGCTAGTTTAGAAAGCTGATGTCACGCAAGTCAGAATTAGGGTGGTGGTAAAAAGTGAATAGATTGAGATATATTTAAGGGACATAAGCAGCAGGACATGGCGACTGAATGAGGATGAGGAGGTGGGTGAGATATCAAGAATGACTCCATGGTTTTGGTAACCGGACAGATGGTAGATGGAGCGGCTTTGTGGGGCAGGGAGTGTGTGTGTGGGAGAGATGTTTAACTATTAGCTGGCTCTTCTTAACCAGGTCCCACACCTTTTCCGATTAAATTCAAATAGCTCAATTGATCTGACCAGTCATTCTTACTGAAGTTTGAACCAGGGTGATTATTATTCCAAGAGTCAAGCTGGGTAAATTCTCATGAGGACATCCTCTAGAAGATGCCCAGTTTTCTGCACCATCTTCAAACTCAATACAACAAGATTTATTTATCACCTATTCTGTGTCACTTGCTGTGCCCATTGGGTTGAATCGAGAAAACATGGTTCCTGCCTTAATGGGACTTACAGTCTAGCTTAGAGTTCTAGTCTTTTCTCAACTAAATGCTAAATCCTCCTGTCTTCTAGGGGTGCCTGAACAAAAATAAAAATGTATCCGTTAACTTGCTATATAGCAAAATGCCTTTAAAAATCCAGTGGCTTAAAATGGCGACCATTTATTTAGCTTAAAATTCTGCCATTGGCAGTTTCGGCTGGGCTCAGCAAGGTGGTTTTTCCGACCTTAGCTGGATACATTCTTGCATTTGTATTCAGCTACAGGTTGGGTAGGTAACTTGACTGATCCTGACTGATGACTGAACTCTCGCCTGTGTGAGGCCTCAGCTGGGATGACTGTTCTGGAATGACTCCGGCCTCTCATCCTCCCACAGGCTAGCCCAGGCTGTTCACGTGGCATCCAGGAAGATTTTCCCAGAGAGAATTAATGGAGCATGTACAGTCCCTTGGGGCCCAGGCTTAGACCTGACACAATATCACTTCCGCTGCGTTCGATTGGCCAAGGCTAGTCACGAGGTCCGGTGCAGATCCCGGAGTGGGGAAATAGGCTCCGCCCCTCGGTGGAAGTAGCAGCAGCAGCCTGTTACAAAGAACAGTGACACAAGGAGCGGAAGAATTGCGGTAATCTTGGCAATCTACACCAAGGACTCAAGCGCTCCTAATTCTTACTAGATGTAAAGAGAGTTCTAGTGAGCAGATGATGGCAATAGAGCTATTTGTATTTCTTATCTTTCTAAGCCAAACAGGATGCTTATTGAGGCGTGCCCGTTCCTGTGAAGGAATTTACTCTCCCTTTTGGCTGCCGGATCAGTCAGTTTTTTCCATTTTAGTTTTCTGACTGTGGCCATGCTCTTCTTTTCATCCCCCAGGACCAAAGCCTGGGATTCTCTGCCCAGATGTCAAAGAAATAAAATGTCAGCGGAGCTCACTGTGACTCTAGAGGCCAGTGCTCTCTCCCTTGTGGTCCCATCTCCTCCTCACAGTTGCCTTTAGCGGGGCTGGTCTGTTAATAAACCTTCCCCTCTGCATTTTCTCTTGAGGGAATGGTGTCATAGAGGCTCCATCTATCTCCCAGCTTCACTCCCGCCAGGCTGGAGAGAAGGTCTCCTGACATGAAGATAAGAAATCCCTACACGTCACTGCCATGTAGGCAAAGCTCGGGGTTCCATATTCCTTATGAAAGGTCAAATCACTTCTTTTGCCGTGTTTGGAAAGAAAAGAGCCCATGTAATGTGCTTTGTAAATGCCAATGGCCTTGACATGCCTGATAAGACATCAGTGAAGGAAGAAAATGGCTCAGGGGAAGAGCTGACAGCGGGAGAAGTAAAGCATTTTTAATAACTCATGTTAAAGGCTGTGTTTAATTTGATCCTGTGATAGGATAATGCAATGATTGCTGCTTTGAAAAAACAAAACAAAAAAACCCCTGCCTTGTTGCATTGAACACAAGTAACAGTAACAGTAATAGTTCCCTCTCAAGAGGCTTAGGAAGTAGAACAGGCCAGTCACAAATTGGCCCTACCAGCTTTTCGTTTATTTATTATTTTTTCATCACATATCTGTTGAGCGGCCACTATGTGCCAGGAGTTGTTCTGGGCACCGGGAAGACAGGAAAGGTGAACAGCGCAGCATTCCGCTCTTAAGGAACTCACAGTGTAATCAGAGAGCATGACATGTCTGTCCACAGACAACAGCTATAGAGAGGGATGGGTGTTACTGCAGGAAGTGCAGGGTGTCATGGAAACATCTCTGTGAGAATCTAGGGAACATCATCTCCTGAAGTTCCTCCCTCGAGTAGTAGAGGCTCCAGGAAGTTATGGGTCAGGCCTGGCGTATTCACTGCTCTGCCTGTACTGCCTGCCCCTTAGTGGGGGTTCACTCCTGTTTGTTGGTTAACATGGTGGTATGAATTCATTCTCACCCCATGGGGCCATTAGTCCCTCTCCACATGTTGCATGCATTCTTACACCTGTGTGCCCTGGCAAATACCATCTGAAATCTTTTTTTTTTAAGATTTTTATTGGGGAATTGGGGGGTTGGGAACAGTGCTGGGGAATTGGGGGAAGGGGAGCAGACAAGTTGCTATCCTTTTTGTTCTTCAGTCTAGTTGTGGAGGACGTTGCTTCACTGGCCCAAGTTGGCACCATCATTGCGCTCTTCCCGGGTGACGCAGATCAGTNGATGAAATGGCAGTCAGTGCTTATTTGTTAAAATAGACCAGGTGGTAGAATAAAGATGGCTGTGAACTCTTCCTCGTGCCTTCCATGGACAGGTGGGGCCTAATCCTCCACCATTTGAGTCTGGACTGGTCCTGTGACTTGCTTGACCAACAGAATATGGTGGAAGGGATGCCCTGTGGTTTCTGAGGCCAGGTCATGAGAAGCCTGTAGTTTCTGCTTCTGTCTCTTGGAACCTTCACTCTTAGACCAATACAGCCCCAGCTGTGCTCCCAGTACTGATTCCCTGCCAGCACTAACTCCAGCCACCTTGGATAGTGCAGCTAATTAAATGAACCCTCGCATGAGTGCAGCCACCCAGGGACCAGCTGACACCATGCAAAGCAGAAGAACCACCCAGGTAACCTACAGGACAGTGAGAGAGAATACATTTGGGGTGATTATTATGCACCACTAGATAACAGACAGACAACCAGGGTGTTAGTACTTGAAAACCTTTAGATGATGAGACGGGATCACCAATTTCTTGCAGTCATTGGTTGGGAGCTGCTCCTGGGGGGAGGTGAGTAGGTGTTTATTCCCTGGTGCTTCCAGTCCTACAACGAGAGCAGGCTCGATAGGCAGAGGGAGATTTCACACAAAGAATTGGATGAGTGGGTGGCTGGAAGTCAGTCGGCCAGCCGGGTGCACAGAAGTGTTAGGTGGTGAGGGAGTATGGGGGTGCAGGAAGCACACCAGCATCTATTGTACCCTGTCTAAGGAAGCAGCTACTCAGTTCTGGATAAGTGTAGCCATGCAGGAATATGGCTACAGAGTTATCCAATCTTGTGGCCTCTCAAGAAAAATCAGAAGGTTGGATCTTGACATGAAATGTCATTGTTTTTGAAAGTTGGCAACTAATTCAACTTTTTAAAAACAATTCTGTGCAGCCAGATCATGCAGGCCAAACAAAAACACGTGTGTGGAGCAGATGTTGTCTTGATAGGTACAAGATGGAATGGAGAGTGAGCCCCATGTAATATTTCTCAGAACAGGAAGATGTGGCAAGACAGAAGGAGGTGGGTCATGAACTTGAACTTAAATAACAGGTTTAGATGGAGGTGGCTTTCAGGCAAGATAAGCCACATGGATGACAAAGGAGGTGGCCCAGGAGGTGGCAAAGTTTGTAGGATTGCAGGGAAAGTGGCTGGTTTATAGTGGAGGCTAATTAATGAGGGAAAATAACATTAATCTTACATGTAGAAACAAATAGAGAAGGAGTGTGTTAATTGGCCACATTAAATGCATATATAATTTTCACTTCTTCGCTCTTAGGAATCTGGTGGCAGGAAACAGAATGCTTATGTCTTGGCAAGAAATATTCACGGAAGATTATACTCTCAGAAAGAAAAACATCTATGTGTATTGATTGAGATCCTGTTTGCTCTTCTATTGACTAGGCTAATCATCTAAATGGGAAACGTTATCTTGATCTATACCCATAAAAAAGCAAAATATGTTAAAATAGTGCATCTCCCATATTCTACATTTCATAGCAGGGAACTAGGTAAAGACTATATAGCCTTAGACTCAAGCAAAATGAATTAACTTATCCTACTGGCTGAGTGACCTTGGGCAACTTACTTAACCTCTCTGTGCTTCTGAATTCTCATTTGAAAAGGGGGGATAATGATCGAACCTACTTTATCCTGTGTCTGGCTTGAGTGAGATAAGACTTGTAAAGCCCTTGGCATAGTGCCTGATACAAGTCCTTGATAAACATCAACACTTATTGATCCTTAACAAATGTCACCTTTGACAACTGAAACCTAATGAGAACCACCAATTCATGAATTTACTCCATGTTTGTGCCTGATACAGACATTAGTTACTGTTTATCTTACTTCTAATCCTCTTCCCAGAAGATCATGTACCCTGGAAGTGGGAACTGGTATTTTCATTTCTCTCTATAAGATTTCCCTCATGCCTGATTCATTCTCAGGAGGGGTTGCTCAAAGTCTGTCTTGTTTTGGATTTCTTCATTCATTCATGCAATCAACCACTTAATGTAAGTCAGGGTCAGCCCCTGCCTCAGAGAACTCATAGTCCAGTGGCAGGGGTCGAGGAGGCGAGGGGGCAGGAAACAGGCATTGACACCTCAGTGAGATCTGTGAAATGGACAGGAAGCTGACGGACTACAGAGGAGATGCTTCCATTTTACCCAGCCTGAGGCTCAGGGAGGGAGACTATGACATCTAAGATAAGTCCTAAAAACGAAGTAAGGAAATAGCTGGGCAACAGGATAGGCAGTGGGAAGACTGTCCCAGCTCTAGAATGTCCTAGGCTTGAGAGCTGCAAATAGTTTGGTATTGCATCTGATAAGGGGTTAATATCCACAATTTATAAAACACTCATTCAACTCAACACCAAAAAAACAACCCGATTAAAAAATGGGCAGAGGATATGAAGAGGCATTTCTCTAAAAAGGACATACAGATGGCAAACAGGCATATGAAAAAATGTTCAACCTCACTAATCATTAGGGAAATGCAAATAAAAACCACAATGAGATACCACCTCACTCTGGTCAGAATGGCTATNTTTAGGACTCTCTGCACTTCCTGGACTTGTATGTCTATTTCCTTTGCCAGGTTAGGAAAGTTCTCAGTCATTATTTGTTCAAATAGATTCTCAATTCCTTGCTTTCTCTCTTCTCCTTCTGATGCCCCTATGAGGTGAATGTTGTTACACTTAATGTTGTCCCAGAGGTCTCTTAAACTATCCTCATTTTTATGTTTATTCTTTTTTCTTTTTAGCTGTTTCGATTGGATGTTTTCTGCAACCTTATCTTCCAAATTTCTATGTCCTTTTCTATGCTTCCCATCTCTTTGCTGAAGTTTTCACTAAGTTCCTTGAGCATCCTTATAACCATTGTTCTGAACTCTGTATCTGGTAGGGTGCTTGCCTCCATTTTGTTTAGTTTAGTTTCTGGAGTTTTCTCCTGTTCTTTCATTTGGAATGTATTTCTTTGTTTCCTCATTTTGGCTGCCTCTCTGTCCCTGTGTATTAGGTAGATCTGCTATGCCTCCCAGTCTTACTGGGTGGCCTTATGTAGTAGGTGCCCTGTGTGGCCCTGGCACAGTGTTCCTGGTCACCTGCTCTGGGTGCTTCAGGAGTGTCCCTTGTGTGGGCTATGTGGGCCGTCCTGTTACAGTTGATCCTTGATTGTTATTGACACATCAGTGGTTGGGTTTGGCCCTCAGGCTGATTGGCTGTGGGTTTTGGCCATGTCCACAGCTTACAGGCTGCCGTACAGGGGGCTTATCCCACCGAGTGGGATTTGCCCCAGTGGGCTCTGGTGCTTGTTGAGATCACCGTTTAGGTGTGCCACTTGTGGGGCTAATTGGTGCTCTTCTGTGGCCTGAAGCCAACCTCCCAGTATGTTGGTTCTGGGCCTCTTGGGAGGGGCTCCTGTGCAGGTCCAGATTAGCCACTGCCTATGACCGGTCAGGGAGTACCTGGTAGGAGCTACAAAGTGATCTGCAGTTGTTCGCAACCTGTGCTAAAGTTGGAGGCACTTGGGAGAAGCCACACTGTGAACTGAGGATGGTTGCTACCGGTACCGGGCCTGGGGCAGCTCCAAAAAAAGCCAGCTCACCCCGAGGCCTGCTGCCACCTGCCAGCTCCCTTAAGGTTCAGCCCCTGAGAAAGCCTCATGAGGGACATGAGTTGGGTGAGGGAGGGTCTCAGGGAGTCACTAGAGTGGGAAGAGTTGTGGTCACCAGGTTAATGTAGACTCTGGTTT